>NC_080541.1:61666855-61968105 GCF_028640845.1 Ahaetulla prasina | reverse complement strand
TCTCCTTAAAAAGAATGTATTTATTACAGTTCTACCCCAACACAACCAATTCTGTTTTATTTTTTATTTATTTATTTATTTTGTCAAACAGTATATATATAGAATAGAATAGAATTTTATTGGCCAAGTGTGATTGGACACACAAGGAATTTGTCTTGGTGCATATGCTCTCAGTGTACATAAAAGAAAAGATACGTTCATCAAGGTACAACATTTACAACACAATTGATGATCAATATATCAATATAAATCATAAGGATTGCCAGCAACAAGTTATAGTCATACAGTCATAAGTGGAAAGAGATGGGTGATGGGAACTATGAAACGATTAATAGTAGTGCAGATTCAGTAAATAGTCTGACAGTGTTAAGCCTAAGCATGAAAATAACTATATAATATATAAGCATATATATAAGCATAAGTATGTAATAACTATATTAATTGGATATTAATATATTCTTAGTGTGGTGCAAATAAGTGTTTATTCAACAACGAACATCTGGCACTCCGGGGCAAGACTTGGGCTACACAACCATCTAAGACTGCTCATTCACCTCTGCCTCAAAAGAAAAAAAAAATTGCTTTCATTCCTTCTCAGTCGGAGGCTGGGATGATGGAAGATGGCTTCGCTGGCCAGAAACTCAGTAGATCCATGCCCCCTGCACACATAGTGCCCAAATTAGGGAACAATGGAGCCCACCGCCGCTTGCACACTTTTCTATCTTTTCTACACGTGACGCAACTCCCAGGGCAGCGAGGACAAGAGACGATCTGGAGTTTCCCGAACAGAGAAAAGCGATTTCGTTTTATGCTCCGTAGGCGTGCATGAAGCAAGACAGAGGGCCGTCTTTTTCTCAGGAGTATTATATAGTAAAATCTATTAGCTTAAAGATACCACCCCTGCCCGCTGTTGTTCTTTTGCAGGCAAAGCGGGGACTGGGGGGGGGGGGGAAGGGAACCCCTCCTTTTCAAAATCCGGCTCTAACGTCATCCGCCGTTAGGCCCCGACTTGTATGGTACCCACGATCAAAGGCGGACTGAAGCGGGAACGCAGCCTGGGCAGGAACTGCCGGATCCTCCCTTCGAAGCCTCTCCGCTCTTTGTAGTCTCCTTTCAAGTCAAGGGTGTCCGGTTTCAGGCGGCAAGCGATTCGCCCCGCCCGGGCCCGCCCCGGGCCACCTCAGACCCCTCCCTTCTGGGGTTGCGGCTGGGAAGGGAAATATGAAGGGGTGTAGTTGTCGGTGCCACCGCCGCCGCCGTTGCCGCTGCCGCGCTTCAGAAGAAGCCGCAGGAGGAGACGCGGAGGAGGGAAAAAGACGGCGATCTGCGCCCGAGGCTCGCTCCGAGCGAGCAGCGGCTTCGGAAGGCCAAAGACCGGGAAAGCCTTGGGAGCTGGGCGCGCGCCCGAAGCCCCTCGCCTCGGCCGGCACGAAGCGGACCGCCTTCCCTTGAAAAGTTTTGGCCGGCGGTGGATGGGATAGCTGGAGGACTGAAGCCCAGGGCGGCAGCTGCCTGAAGACGCTGGAGCCCCGCGCTGTCTTTCTGCAGTTGGGGTTCGCCCCGAGTTGGGAGGGGAAGGTGCGAGGGTTTGGGGTAGGTTGGATCCCTTCAGGTGGGTTGCGCGGATCTGGACTTCATCCTTCGCGCAGAACCTTCGCTCGCTCTCGCGCTGGGGTTTTGTCTTTTTTTTTTTTTTAATGATTATTATTACTAGCGCGTGTTTCCAGCTTCGTGTGCGTGAGAGGACTTGCGGGGTTTGGAAGAGCTGCAGCGGTGCGGAAGAAAGGGATTATTAAAGCAAAAAAAGAAAAGTTTTTTTTTTAAGGCGAAAAAAAAAAGAAAAGAAAGTTCGGAATAGAGAAGCTATTGAAAAGCTGGAAATGTCCTATCCCTGCTGCATCTTGGTTGGGTACCTGTTCCTAGTCATGCTCTTGCATGGTGAGTATTCCAGAAAGAAAGAGTAATGCATCTGTAGTAATCTTTATATTATTCTTGTAACAAGAGTAATTCTTGCATTTGCTAGCCAGACTTCGGGTAAAGCTAGAAAGGCTGCTTTGCACCTATGTATGGTATCTGCTAACTCTGATAATAACAATTTTTCCCTTTAAGGATGGGTTGTCTTCTGTTATTTCAAGTATTTTGCGTTGTAGTAGGAAATAATATTTTAAATGTTTTCTTTTTGCTGTACAAATGGTTAGAGACATTAGTCTAGTATTTATTGGAGGTATTCTCATAACATCCAGGTCTCTTTTTTTCCTGGAAAACTGAAAAAGACACATTGGTGAACAATTTAAATACGCAAGATTTGTGAGGTTGATTTTTTTTTCTTAAAAATGTCAGCTCCAATAGCAGGAATTGCTGTATAGATGCATTAATTATAAATTCTGTTTTTAACAGTTGCATATTTGATATACAAGAGCCTGAAAGATCTAACACAGTATTTAGATAGAGAGAAATGTGAGATTTTGCTTTGTTATCCATATTAATATAGTCCCATTTTTGCAGTTAGAAGTTTCATAAAAGAGTTTCCCACTTTTATTTTCTTAAATGCCTACCTTAATATCACCATGGGCTTAATGGAGAGGCCAAGTTGACTTCTACATGCAAGAAGACCTAGAAAAAAAGGGTCTTAAGGCCATTGACCCAAACCAGTGTTTGCTTCAGATGCATTGTTCACTAATAAAATGATTGTACATTGCAGTCACAGTTCTTTTTCATTTAATGATGAAATGCCAAGATGTGTTCTAATTAGAGGGGGGGGGTTGTCTAAAAGTTACTTACATAAAAGTAACAACAGGATCACCCCAAGCGTTTCTAGAATTTACATTCTGTTCTCAGCAATGCCTAACTCACCACTCCACAAACGAATAATTAGATCCATATTGGTCTTTGTAGTTTGATCCCAAAATTGGTATCCAAGAGTACTGAACACTGTTTTTAAACATAGGGTTTTTAATCATTGCCAAATCTTTTAAATTCATCTTAAAACAGAGGTATAACCGCATACTGTAGTAATGCATTCTAGAAGCTACAGTACATGCTATGTAAGAAAATACATTTCTTGGCCTGCCTTGACTTTAATGTTCATTAATGTGTATTGCAGTGTTATTCCACACTATTAGTGATGTAATGTACCTCTGTCATGATCCCCTCCTGTTTTCTTATTTTCTAGACTACAAGGTCCATTATTTTAGTCTTTTATTTTTATTTATTTATTTATTTTATTATTTAAATTTATATACCGCCCTATCTCCCAAAGGACTCAGGGCGGTTCACAGGCATATAAAACATCGATACACAAAATTAAAATAATCTTTAAAAAACTTATTCCAATGCCCTATCATTAAAAATAGAAATATAAATATTAAAATCAATTTAAAACCCCTATAAAATTTAAAATCTAAGCCAGTCCTGCACAGATGAATAAATGTGTCTTGAGCTCATGACGGAAGGTGAAGGTCCGGAAGTTGGCGGAGTCCTGGGGAGCTCGTTCCAGAGGCGGGAGCCCCACAGAGAAGGCCCTTCCCTGGGCGTCGCCAGGCAACACTGCCTAGCTGACGGCACCTGAGGAGTCCCTCCTGTGAGAGCGCACGGGTCGGTGAGAGGTATCTGGTCGCAGTAGGCGGTCCCGTAGATAACCCGGCCCTATGCCATGGGCGCTTTAAAGGTGGTCACCAAAACCTTGAAGCGCACCGGAAGGCCACAGGTAGCCAGTGCAGCCTGCGCAGGATGGGTGTTATCACGGGAGCCACGAGGGCTCCATCTATCACCAGCGCAGCCGCATTCTGGACTAACTGTAGCCTCCGGATGCCCTTCAAGGGGAGCCCCATGTGAGGCGTTGCAGTAATCCAGGCGAGGCGTCACGGGCGTGGTGACCGTGCATAGGGCCTCCCGGTCCAGAAAGGCGCAACTGGCGCGCAAGCGAACCTGGTAGAACGCTCTCCTGGAGCGGCCGTCAAATGATCTTCTAGAGACAGCCGTTCATCCAGGAGGCGCCTAAGTTGCGCACCCTCTCCATCGGGGCCAGTGACTCGCCACCGATGGTCAGCCGCGGATTTAGCTGACTGTACCGGGATGCCGGCATCCACAGCCACTCCGTCTTGGAGGATTGAGCTTGAGCCTGTTTCTCCCCATCCAGACCCGTCGGCCTCCAGACACGGGACAGCACTTGATAACCGTTGGGGTGGTCCGGTGTGAAAAGTACAGCTGGGTGTCATCCGCATACAGCTGGTACTTCACACGAAACCACTGATGATCTCACCCAGCGGCTTCATGTAGATGTTAAACAGAAGGCGAGAGAATCGACCCTCGGCACCCCACAAGTGAGGCGCCTCGGGGCCGACCTCTGCCCCCCTGTCAACACCGACTGCGACCGGTCGGAGAGATAGGAGGAGAACCACCGATAAACGGTGCCTCCCACTCCCAATCCCTCCAATCGGCGCAGCAGGATTTTCTCAAGTGGAAGATAATAACTGCATCATTTTTGCGCCTTCTGAATTGCTCTAATGTCGTTTTTGAGATGGGATATTTAGAACTGTAACTAAAATTGAAGATGATGTAATACCGTACATTTCTGAAATAGTGTTATGATATACCTATCTTATTTTCAGTCTTTTTAAAACTTTTTTTTACAATATGAGGAGAGTGCCTTCAGGAGCCCTTTGTTGTATTTGTTTGTATTGTATTGTATCTTATTTGTATTTCTCCATTCTGAATAATTTGATTACATCTGCAGCCTGATTGTATCTTGTTTTCTCCATCTATTACCAGACCAATATTTGGCCACCCCAAAAAAAAAAAAAATCCTGTTGCTTCCCTTTTGCATTAAAGCAAATTTCAGGGAATTTGAATCCGTAAGAGGAATGTAAGGGAAAATTCAACTGTGCAAAAAGCCCATTTACTTGTTGCATCCAAATCCAGATCACGATACATCCAAAGGGGATTTACTCTTTTCATCCCCCTTCTTATTCTTTAGTTATTAATCAACAAGAGGACTTTTAGGTTTGTATAGGAGCTTATGTTTATATAGAAGCCTATCAAAAACAATTATAGATTTTAAAAAATGTTAAGAACAATGCTAATATTCTGCAGTAAGGCTTGTTCTTTCATAAAATTCTAGCTTTGGTGATCTCCAATTTAGAATGTCCATAAAAGTTTGTAATATTTTATTTTAAGTTATATCTGAGGAACCTCTGGGTTCTCCAGTTATGAGGTCTGGTTCCCAAATAGGATAAATGAATGATTGGAATTCTAATCCAGTAGCATTAACTTTTCCACCTTACCCTAGATGTTATTTGATAGAAATGTTTGTTTATTGGATGAATAAGTATCTGAATAGCTGTCTAATATTGTTTTAACAGATTAATTTATTAATAGAAATTAGTTTAAAATCAGTATTTCACCCGAGATGTGGATTTTATACAGGTGTTTTCAACACATAGATGCTATCATCCCATCTGTTTGGGCACTCTCATAGGCAGAAATGCCACTCCATCCTGATTAAAAAATCTGTACCTTCTAGGTAACTTGTCATTTTATAGATAAAAGGACTGCTTTAAAAAAAAAAACTTATTCTCCTCCAATAATTCAGCACAACATATACAGACTATATAAATATATCTGGTTGAAACAGACATGCATGGACGCCAAGGTGTACTTTAAAATTCTTTGGTCTGGGAGTCTAGAAGTTAGAACGGAAGGTTTGAAGTTAGAGGCTAAGTAAGGAGAGAAGGTATAATTATAGGGTTAGACTCATAGGTTCATCTGTTTAGAATTACCAAGCTGTTTTAAACTTTGGCTGAAATGTGAAACAAATCAGGGCCAGTAGTCAGATCAAAACAGCCTCTGCCAAGAGAATTTGAAATGGGGGAGTTTTGCTTGTCCCTCCCTCAGAATACTATCAAATTGGGAACATGAAAAAAGAAAAAAGAGGGAGAAAAAAGAGGGAGGAGAAAGAATCAGTTGTTGAGGCTACAGTAAGCATAGAGGTGAAGAACGTAATAGAAAATCATAACCCTTTTGCATTGAAGTAAGGACAGACAATTGGATGGGCAATGCTGGCCTCTTGTGTGTGAGTGATTTTTTTGTTGCTAAATTTATGTAACTTTCATAATGGTGACATTTGTTTATGAATAAAGGAATATATAGAGTAAGGCAACTGCCAGCTTTATTTTTTATATAATATAACTGAAATATGTATCAGTTTTTGGTATGTATCTTAAAGCTTTTATTATTGTCATTAAAGATTTAAGATTGGTCCGTGGTGGCTCAGGCTGTAAGATAGCCTGTTATTAAAACACAGCAGCCTGCAATTACTGCAGTCTCGAATCCCACCAGGCCCAAGGTTGGCTCAGCCTTCCATCCTTTATAAGGTAGGTATAATGAGGACCCAGATTGTTGGGGGGGCAATAAGTTGACTTTGTAAATATACAAATAGAATGAGACTATTGCCTTACACACTGTAAGCCGCCCTGAGTCTTCGGAGAAGGGCGGGATATAAATGTAAATAAATAAATAAATAAAAGATTATTTTCCACCCTGAACTAATATCCCTTAAATCACTCGTTTTCAATCTAGTTGTGTGTGTGTGTGTGTGTGTTGTATGATACACCAAACACAGTATCAAAGGGCCTGGGGTCTACCTTGGGAGAAATAAAAGAATATTTTAATGCTTATATATATTCTGTCATTACATTTATAATTTACTGTCTCAGCAACTGTAGTTCTCGATTTATGACTACAATTGGGACCAGAATTTCCATTGCTAAGCGAGGCGGTTGTTAAGTGAGTCACATCCAATTTTATGACCTTTTTTGCCATCATTATAAATGAACCACTGCGGTTGTTAATTGAATCACATCACACGGTTGTTAAGCAAATCCAGCCTTCTCCATTGACTTTGCTTGTCAGAAATTGGCTAGGAAGGTCACAAATGGTGATTACAAGACTCTGGGACTGTCATAAAAAAACATGCTGGTTGACAAGTACCAGGATTTTGATCAAGGGATCATTGTGTGAGTACCAGTTGTAAGTCACTTTTTTCAGTTCCATTCAGTGGTGGATTTCTACTGATTCACCCTGGTTCGGGCGAACCGGTAGCAGCGGGAGGTTCCGCCCACCCACCTGGATGTCATCACGGATGCTCTGCGCATGAGCAGAAGGTTCTGCGCATGTGCAGAAGCGCTGAGCACAAGCAAAGCAAGCATGCACTCACAGTTCCAAACCAGTAGCGAAGGTAAGTGAAACCCACTACTGGTTCCATTGTAATTTCAAGCAGTTGCTAAATGAATGGTTGTAAGTTATATATATATTAGGTAGGTAGGTAGGCAGGCAGGCAGACAGACAGACAGACAGATTGATTTTTCAAACACTGCTGGTTAGGTGGGATATAAATTTAGGATTATCCAATTAATTTAGGACAGAGGACAAAAATATTGCATATAATTAATTTAATAATTTTGTTGCCTTAAAATGTGATGGATTTGTTGAATTAATTGGAGAATAGATTTATTTAATAGAATAGACTATTAACCCTGATAATCATGCAGGAGTTGCATATTCTAAAACAGTACATTTCTGAACTTCAATTTCTTGCATGCAAGCACACATTGCCTCCCGTGTCTTGTTTGTGGGTTTCCTATAAGCATCTGGCAGGCCATTGTTGGAAGCAGATGGCAGAGATAATCTAAATGGACTTCTGATGTCTTTGATTTTTGTTCTAAACATGGAGAGTCTTTGTCTATTATTTCTATGACTCATACTCTCTGAATCTTTTCCAATTCCACCACTGGTCAAAACTTGAAAATCTTGTCTGGAAGATTATATCTGTCGGAACTACATAATAATAATATTACATCCCAATCTCTGGATTTTGCTTTTTCTATACCTAGATTATTCCTTCAGGTCCACTATTAAAATTGACATTTATCATTAATGACTGATTAGGCAAGATAAAACTGAAAAAAAATCTGTCAAGATACTAGATTACATAGTTGTATCTAACCAAGCGGGACTTCATGTGGCAATTCATAATTTATATATTTTTTATCAAATATACAAAAACACTGCTATTTATTTAAAAATTGAATTATCGGTAATTTCCTTATATACTGACATTATGTAATGGAGTAAAATGTAAATTTAGAAAATTCATTGTATAGAGGGAAATAGAAAAAAGAGAAAGAGAGCATCCTATCTCAGTAACTTATAAATGACTTTTAAAATACTATATTTATTACTTGTTGAATGTTAAAGAAGGTTTCAATCATGTGACAAAATTTTTCTGTTATCAAAATTCTGATTAAAATGAGCAGTAAAATGAATTCAGAACAATGGGGTTAATTCATTTTACAATAAACTATGATAGCTTTCCAAAATAATTAACATTTATATTGTACATTAAATGTAATTTTGCTTTCTCAAAATAACTATCACTGTTATATTGAGTTTCCAGCTAGTTAACATGAAATATCAGAATGTATGGTAAATACATACAGTATATGGTACCTATTGTAATTGACTCCTTTAACTACACGGGCAAGTTCATGCAGTTTTCTTGGCAAGGTTTTTCAGAAGTGATTTGTCATTGCCTTGTTACTAGGGCTGAGAGAGAATGACTGGCCCAAAGTCACTCAGCAGGCTTCATGCCCGAAGCACCACTAGAACGCACAGTCTCCTAGTTTCTAGCTCACTACCTTAATCATTTCATCAAGCAGGGTCTCATCCCCCTCTTTTTTTCTTAAATAAAGAATGTTCATCTACATTATTTAAACTTTGGAAGATTCTTTCTAAATTACTAAATACTGAATTACCTAACAAACTCTGCTATAGACTTTCATGAGATACAGTAAACTGCTGCTTTCTGTTCACTCTTTGTTCAGTTAGCTGCTTCTTATGGTTGGTCACACAGTTAGCCAGATGTTTAGACAAGATTTGGCATTTTATCCACCCATCATGTCCTTCCCAAGGACCTGGGATAGGCCGATGTTATTTGATGATGTTATAATTAAAGCTGTTCCAAGCAAAGCTGCCTTTTGCAGTTGACTGATAATGATTTTGTCAGTACCCGATGGTGGTACTCCAGTTATTTTGGGATTGTACCCAATGTGTCTATCACCATTGGTACTATCTTTGCTTGGCTGAGTTACCACAGCCCTTCTTTTCAGGCCAGATATTTTTATTATCCTATTAGTTGTTAAATTTAAGACCTTTTACATATAGATCATATAGTCTATCACTGAGTTTTAGTTCCTCCCCCTTTATAATTTTTTCCTTTAGTAAATTTGCATCATAATCACAGATTTAAACATAAGCAAGAAAACATAAGAATATGGCCATTGCTCAGCAAAAAAATAATGTATTTAGCCATTCTCCTGTATTTTGCAGTTGTTCCATTTTATATTAAGTCCTTGCAAAAGATACATGTTTTGAAGGGATGTATACTGAAATATTTATTGACCCACAGAGGGAAAATAGGTACAGAATTTCAGAAGAGCATTTGATTATCCTGTAATAACTTGGCTGTAATAAGTTACTGTCATTAGAACTCCATGCAACTTTCATTAACTAGCTCCAAATGGAAAACATTCGTTCCAACGTTGTGCAATCTCCCATCTTTCTGGATTAAGTAGGAAAAGTTACTGTGTTATTAATAATTTACTAATTAGTTTGTATGGCCGTCCAATTCACAATTGTGACTTTCAGCAGCTAGCATCAGCAGAAAAACACATAAACAAAAGGCAACAAAATGAATTTTAAAAAGACATCTATCCTTAACCGCAACCACTCTTAACTCTTACACAACATGCTTGTCTAACATCCTAGTCCAATGCCTCAAAGAGCACCTCAAACTAACCACACTGCTTCATTCTGGACCAGTTGTCTCTTCCAGGTGGTCTTCAAGGATACTTAATGTGTAGTTTGCCTTGTAGAAGTCCAAACGGGAGGTACTCAAATTTGAGGGATCATGAACAGGGCTTCCCAATCGAGGAGCTGGTGCAAATAGTGCATAACATAGGTTTGTTGAAAGACTTTCCTAGCCATAGCAACCACTATGGGATAGGAGCTATGAGTCCAAGAAGCTCCCAAATGTGTACCAATTCTGTTTAGGGAAGCACTACCCTATCTAGAACTAATGATGGAACGTCCTCAGCTCTGGGGAGCCCTAAAACCCACAGCCATTTGGTTTTGAAGCCTATTCTTCCTCCAGACCCACATAGCCTTCAACACTGGCAAAGAATCTAGGTGGAATCACTTGGTTGGCCAGGGATAAAGATGTGCAACTGAGCATCATCAGCATATTGATGTTGCTTAATCCCTTACCAAAGAAGCACCTCATCTAGAGGCTTCATGTAAATGTGAAATAAAAGTGGGGAGATGAGCTCTAAAGAACCTCACAAAGCAAAGTCCTAAAACTAGACCTGTCTCCCTATCAATATGATTGGAATTAGGCCACAGGTAGGAGGAAAACTACTGTAACACCATTCACTCCCCACTCCTAATTCTAATATCCTATGCTGATCCAGAAGGATACCATGATTAATGACACTTATTTTATTTATTTATTTATTTATTTACTTACTTACTTACTTACTTACTTACTTACTTACTCCAGGTGACTTTATTGAAGGTCTTTGACAGATGAGACAGGGCAGTGATAGATGTTCTACCTCTGTCTTGGCTATGTTACATTGCTGTCACTTGAAGTATCATGGTATTTTTTCCCTTTGTGGAGCTGGGGTGGGTGTGGCCTGCACAAGACGCATCTGGCCGATGGGCCGCCACCCCTGAAAATATAGCAACAAATATCCTAAAGCATGACAAGTCCTTTCAGCAATGATTTGAGATGCAGGGAAAAGAAAAGCTCCATTGCATGTAACTCAGAATTTTCTAGAACTTCTGACAAGTTTTTGCTCCAAAAAACATGTTGCAGAATGTAAAGCTTTATATCAGAGTATTTATATCAATACTCTCATAGCAGAGCGGATATTCACAGGTTACATATTTTCCTTGTTTATTTATTAATTTTATAAATAATTCAAGGTGGTGAACATATATAATGCTACTTCCTCCTCCTGTTTTTCTGACAACAATCCTGCGAGGTGGGTGGGGCTGAGAGAAAGTGACTGGTCCAATGTCATCCAGCTGGCTCTCAGGCCTAAGGTAGACTAGAACTCACAGTCTCCTGTTTTCTGGCCTGGTGCATTAAATATTAGACCAAACTGTCTCTCAGTGCTCTCATGTGCTAAACCTATTGAATCAAATAGGCCAAGTCTTAATTTCTCTTCGTGAAAATATTTGCTAATGATTGCACAGTGCCTTCTTATACATAGTTATTCAGATGCTCCTTGCATAAAATTTGTAACCACAGTATTTGTAGCCATATAAACTTGAGATCTATACATATATTGGGTATTAATATATCATATAATTTTTGTATAATTGTATCAATTCAGATTTCCCTCAGTTTCAGAATTTTAGAAATGAAATGGCAGTTCTATTGTAAGGCATTTATATTTGTTACAATGTATTACAGGATGAAGTGTTTTCATGGGACATTGTATACTGTATATAAAGTATATAATAGAGATATTATAAGTATATAATAGTATATAATAAAGACTTGGTTTTCCTTTACAGTGATTAGTGGATCAGTGTTACCTAAAAAGTAAACTAATCCTGCTATAACTTGTCCAAATATATATAAAAACTATTTTCTAAATATGTTCTAGCATAAACAAGAAATTTAAATGTTACAAAGAAAGAAATTGGGATCTGCAATTAAAAACAACTTGATTGTTTAAAAGAACAATACTGTAAAATGAGAATAGAAGAGGGTGTTGAAAATAAAGGAATTACTATAAAGTGCAAAAGGCTTAGCAGATGCTCCTGATACCTTTGAAGATTAGTTATCTCTTGGAAGGGCTGTTTGACTATGAAATTTAACCCTTTTTAAAATGGGCAAACAGGTGTCTCTTTTCTTTTCTCCCCTGTTTCTCTTCCTTCTTTTTCCTATCCCTTTCTTCTTTCTTTTTCTTTTTCTTTTTTTTTTTTGCTGTTTCTTTCATGAAGGAGGACAAAGTGTGAGTATGTACGTGCATGTGCGTGTGTACGCATGCACACGTGTGTAATATGTGTAATATCGACTTGTGCATGAGAAAGAATAGTTGGAATATACTGAGCTTTCATTACTTTTGTAAAAAGTATATTTTACTGGCAATTAATTTGATTTAATAAACATTAATTTAGTCAATATTAACTCCTTTCATCCCAGCCCTGATTTTTGCAGGGGGAGGGGGAATGATAGCTGCTGGCAGGTATCCATATTGGCATACATAAAATCATATATGTCACTTGCACTCATTTACTGACAAAAGGAAATTTTTAGAATAGGTTTCAGCTGATTTTGGCAACTCCAGGTTGATAAATTTGGAAGCTAGGCATTGCATAAAGTAAAGCTTTTTTTTCAATGTAGTGATAGCATGCATGTAATTCACTATTTGTTGGATCCAAGTATTAGAATCCGTCAGTCAGTAAACTTTTCATAATATCTCTACAGTCTTTCAAAATTTGCATTCATCATCATCTCCATTTCAAGCAGATGGTCAGTTTCTAGAGGCCTGCATTCACATGTCAAACTATCTCTCATTGCCAATAACTGAAATTTATTTTTTATATTTTTTTTAAATTAATCTATATTCACCAGAATGTTTATGTTTCATCTTTGATTATCCAGGGCTGGGAGAAGGTTCTGCACTTCACGACAGCAGGACTCATCCTCAAACATTAGAAAAGAATGCGTGGCGAACTTTCAAGGAATCGCAGTGTCATCACATGCTGAAACATCTTCACAATGGAGCTCGGATTACTGTACAGATGCCACCCATGATTGAGGGACATTGGGTTTCAACTGGGTAAGTTTATAGGCAAACAAAATGATCATACTGGAAAACACTACAGGCTAAAATACTTTTCACTTGCAATCAGTTAAAGGATTTGGGTGCATTAATTTTCCCCCCTTAATGATAGTAGCTAGCTCGCCCTCCCTCCCTCTCCCCCTCCCTCTCTCCCAACCCTTTCCTGCCTCCCTCCCTGTCTCTCTGTCTCCATAAATATCAAAGTCAGCTCTTATTGTAACATGTGGCTGTTGTGATTGGCTGCAGAATTTTGTGACCACAATCTGTGTTTAAGCCATTGCAAATATTTTCTATCTTCCTTACTTGGAAACTGCAGCATAGCAGAAAATTGTTCATATGCTGTTCCTGTGTTGGGACTTAAATATTATAAGATCTTTTGAATAAATTCATGACTTCACGTTTTATCTTCTGACGTTTGTACAAATTCATTTATAAATTGAAATTACAGAGTTATAGTTGACAATCCAAGCATGTGTAAATGTTTAATTGACATATAGATATTCTTGTAGAATAAGATTTATTTTTTATATTTTTTTTAAATTAATCTATATTCACCAGAATGTTTATGTTTCATCTTTGATTATCCAGGGCTGGGAGAAGGTTCTGCACTTCACGACAGCAGGACTCATCCTCAAACATTAGAAAAGAATGCGTGGCGAACTTTCAAGGAATCGCAGTGTCATCACATGCTGAAACATCTTCACAATGGAGCTCGGATTACTGTACAGATGCCACCCATGATTGAGGGACATTGGGTTTCAACTGGGTAAGTTTATAGGCAAACAAAATGATCATACTGGAAAACACTACAGGCTAAAATACTTTTCACTTGCAATCAGTTAAAGGATTTGGGTGCATTAATTTTCCCCCCTTAATGATAGTAGCTAGCTCGCCCTCCCTCCCTCTCCCCCTCCCTCTCTCCCAACCCTTTCCTGCCTCCCTCCCTGTCTCTCTGTCTCCATAAATATCAAAGTCAGCTCTTATTGTAACATGTGGCTGTTGTGATTGGCTGCAGAATTTTGTGACCACAATCTGTGTTTAAGCCATTGCAAATATTTTCTATCTTCCTTACTTGGAAACTGCAGCATAGCAGAAAATTGTTCATATGCTGTTCCTGTGTTGGGACTTAAATATTATAAGATCTTTTGAATAAATTCATGACTTCACGTTTTATCTTCTGACGTTTGTACAAATTCATTTATAAATTGAAATTACAGAGTTATAGTTGACAATCCAAGCATGTGTAAATGTTTAATTGACATATAGATATTCTTGTAGAATAAGATTTATTTTATAGTCTTCTTTTACAGTATACTCTAAATTATGTTCTTAGGCGTATATTCTTCAGGTGTACTGTTCTTTCAAATCTAATCCAGCAGTCCTTATTCAGACAAAAGCCACAGTTAAAGTTAATGGGACGATTATTTTGATAAATACCAGTCTTCATTCAAATTACTAAAAAGTCCTGGTAGAAGCTATAAAAGCTCATTTCTTAGGTAAATTCTTATTTATAATTGGAAAATTGGCAAATAGGCAGATTGGTTAAACATCATCTTTTGCATTTATAATCTATATGCAACCGTTTGATACAGGTATTTGTTTAGTATATTAGTGTATCATATGTTACATTATTAATCTAGAATACATTTATGCTACCAATTTGGTGGATGGGTCCAGTCTTTTTATAAGAATGTGGATGAAGCACCTTTACAGAAATTGCATTAAACTATCTCCATATAACATACCATGAGTTCTTAATATATAATAAAAGGGAAAAAAACAATAAGTAAAATAGGAAAACAAAGTGTAGTGCAACAAGTAGGAAGAGAAATAAAAGGCTCTTACCTGAAGTGTTCTGTTAAGAAATCAAAGCAAATATTGTTACATATAGAAGCGTTAAAGCTCAAGTCTTCCAATTATCATTATTATAAATACTGTGAATAGGTTGTTACTTAGAAATGTATTAACTCCAGAACCTGTTTTGACAATAACTATAATTTCATACCTTAACAAAGGATTTTTTTTCCTGTTTGACTATAGTTGTGAAGTTAGAGCAGGTCCCGAATTCATCACAAGATCCTACAGATTCTACCATAACAATACATTTAAAGCTTATCAGTTTTACTATGGAAGCAATCGGTGTACAACCCCAATCTATACCTTGGTTATCCGTGGTAAAGTCCGCCTTCGTCAAGCATCCTGGATTATCCGAGGAGGGACCGAAGCGGATTATCAATTGCATAACATTCAGATCATCTGCCACAATGAGGCAGTAGCTGATAAACTAAATCAGTTGGTGAATCGTACATGTCCTGGATTTGTAGCAGGAGATAAACCTTGGGAGCAGAATGTGAGCTATGATTTATGGAGAGAAGAGAATGGCTATGAGTGTACAAAGGCACTGAATTTTGCTATGCATGAACTTCAACTGATTCGAGTAGAGAAACAATACCTTCACCATAATTTAGATCACTTAGTAGAAGAACTGTTTCTTGGCGACATCCACACAGATCCTGCTCAAAGGATGTATTATCGCCCATCCAGTTATCAACCTCCACTCCAAAATGCCAAGGTATGTGAACATTTCAGTTGTATTTCCAAGACATGTAAATGAAGTATGTTTTTAAAATTACCAAAGATTTTGGAGTATAAGATGCACCTTTTTCCCCCAAAAAAGAGGGTGAAAATCTAGGTGTGTTTTATACTCTGAATGTAGCCCCGCCCAGCTTCTCAAGCGGAGATTTCAGAGGCTGAAAAAAGCAGCAGAAACAAAGCTTCAGAAAAAAAGCCTCCAAACAGAGCTTCAGAAAAATAGAGGAACAGAGCTTCAGAGGCTTTTTTTCTGAAGCTCTGTTTCGGAGGCTTTCAGAGGCAAAAAAAAAAGTTTTTTCTGAAACAGAGTTTCAGAAGTTTCAGAAGCAGGAAAAAAAAAGCAGGAAAAAAAAGCAAGACACAGAGCTCACAACCAACAAACCTGTTGCTAAAATTCACTTCTGGGAACAGCTGATCGGGGGTATTCCGGGAGGCCAATCCACCCGCCAATCAGCTTTTTTCTTATTTTCCTCCCCAAAAACTAAGGTGTGTCTTATACTCAGGTGCATCATATACTCTGAAAAATACAGTACTTAGCCCAAAGTCCAGATCCTATGCAGGCTTTGTTTTCCTTATCAAGGTTGCTTATCTTGTCTGTCAGTATGCCTTCTAGATGTTATTATCCTATTACATCTTCCTATCTGACAATCAAACTGCTATATTCTCTTTGCTGGCTTATCACCCATGTTGCCACGTTTTCATGTCTTTTTAATTTGCACCTTGGATGCAGACTTGTAGGATCAAATCTGTTTCATGTTTTTAATATTTTAATTGGAAAGAATGAAACAATGTCTCATTTTGTTCAATATATTTACAGCAGTGGCATCTGGAGTAGGTAGTGAGGTACAAAATGATAAAAGCAGTATCATGACGGTGTAACATACATGTACAAAAGGGACTGAGCTTGCTGACAGAATGCAACAATATTGCTTTTGTCCTTTTGACGAACAGACATTGCTGCTTGGCAGAATTTTTTCCTTGGTGGCAAGGAAGCATTGATCCATACTCTCAAAAGTTTCTGCTCTTTAAAATCTGTCTGATAGTTGCAAGAGAATACCTTGCAAAATTTCCTGAAAAATTGAAAAATATACTGTGTGGCCAGTTACCCAGCTACCCACCTGAAAGGAAATTTCAAATTTTATATTTTATAAATATAAAATATATTTCTACAGGAAAGATAAAAGTAGAATAAGGTAATGGCAAACTTGTTATGTATAGATTTTCATAATGATTGTGAAAAAGAAACAATAAATAATGTATAGTAGTTCATTGCTTTTCAATATTTGCCATTTCAAAGTGCATTTCATAAGATTTTTTAAGACCTAACTTTTTTTCACCTTGTATGTACTTTATACACTTAATTTGTTTTATATTTTCTTCTTGCTCTTTATCCAAAATATATTCAGAATGGCTTATATATCTCCCCCCTGTCTCCTTGAAAGGAAGAAGCAAAATGAGGGAAGCAAAGTTTGTTAAAATGTATTAAACCTTACATTTACAGCACAGCTGATAGTATATCTTCCCTCAAAATTATAAAAAATATGGAAATTATTAAATGGAATCTCCAGTGCCTTCCTTTTGAAAGGAATTAATGTTATAAAGCAGCAAAAAATGGGCAATCCTCCTCAATGGGCAGCATTCCTTTATATCAGGAGTGGGGAACGATGGCCCCTTTATGACTTGTGGACTTCAACTCAGGAATTCTGGGGGGTGAAGTCCACAAGTCAAAAAGAGACCATCATTCCCACCTCTGCTTTATATAATCTTCAAACATCCTTGGGTCTTGATGATTTCATTGGGGGGGAAATGACATCCATTTAGAGTAGGTTGGGGAACTATGGCCCTTTTACGACTTGTGGACTTCAACTCCCAGAATTCTCCCAATTCCCCACCTCTGATTTAGAACATCATAAATTGCAATGAAAATTAAAGGGGCAACTGTTTGTAACAGAATGGAATAAGGCAGATTCAGGATAAGCATATCATCTTATGAATCAAAGAATACATTTTTTGCCTTACAAGTTTTGATTGAAATGTAGCTTCCAAGACCGAGGAGAATAAAATATAAATGGAAGCTTTTCCTGAAAATATTTAGTAGCATTTTCTCTCTCCAGCAATCTGTTCACATGGAAGCAATTCATGAAAATATTTAATAGCATTTTCTCTCTCCAGCAATCTGTTCACATTTGATAAGCTGCTCTTTGCTATCAAGTTTTTTCTTTTTATCTCTTGTTAATACTGCAATTATTACAATTCCCAACACATTATAGTGCAATATCACAATAGATTTTGATATTTGCATGGAGTGTGATTATCATTAAAGCCCCAAAAAGGTTAATCCTAATGGGGAAGACTTTTACTGAAAGAAAGAAAAAAATGTTTGAGAAAACATAAGTGGGGGAAGAGAATGATAGCAGTCAACAGCAGGGACAAGAGCTTAAAGTAGAGTTCCTCAAGTGGTGATACATGTGTCCTTCAAAATAACCTGAGGATCATTCCACCGTATTGGCAGTTTGGCTTATTGATAGGAGGATCAGAAGCACCATTCAGGAGCAATGTACTTCCATACTACAGCTAGAGTAAAGAGGCCCATCCAGTTGCCTGTTTTGAGGGAGAAGGAAACTTGGGAGGAGCTGACAAAAATAGAGTGGTACTTGGTCATGAGATTAAGATTGTATAGAGTAGTGTTTCTCAACTTTAGAAATGCTAAAATGTGTGACCTTCCTAGCTGGATGGGGAATTCTGGGAGTTGAAGTCCAGATATATTAAAGGTGCTAACATTGGGAAACACTGGTGTAGAGATTTACTTTTGCATTATGGGATAATTTGGTGATATATCATGTGATTCCAATGCAGTGGAACACACCAGTGTAAGATTAACTTTTTTTCTGAGTAAGGTGTTACCACAAGCTTCTCTAATACTTATTATAATTATGTCTAATTATTGCTATGACATCTTTCCTAGTAATATTTTTCTTATCTTAGAGTTATACAGCAGTAGAAATCAATATATATATTTACATATTTTAGTTGTAATGAAAACTGAAGATGCAGCACCTTAATGAACTATCTTATTAACAAAAACATACATAGAAATGAGAATATATTGTTAAAGTTTCACAGTAGGGCTATACATCTTTTCTGATGACATCTCAAAGGAATGTACATAGCAATTGGAACCACATTTGAGATCATAGTTGTCATCAGTTAATTCCAGCAGAGTCTTTCAGAGTTACTTCAAGTTATTCTTTAAACATTTTCATAATGTTCTGAATGTTTTTTAGAAATAAAGTTGAACAGTACATATTTAAGTGAGGCATATGGCATTATTTTAGGCTATATAATTTTATTGTATGCAGTGTTACAAATTGTTTTATTTTCATGAATGTGCAATAAGAGAACGGAGGAACTGGCTGTCTGGTTCAGATCCAGAACCCTTTGATGTAATGTTCCATTTCAAGCAAAAGTGCAGATATGACTGTAAAGTCTTTGGGTCAGACTGTGCAATTAAGTTAATATGCGGGGCTGGGGAGGGGGTTTATTGGGCATCTTTCCCCAACAAAGCATCGTCCAGATATTTAACTACAAGAATGCTCTGCCAGCGTAGCTAATGGGAAAATTGGGAATGCTGTGATTAGACTTAAACAAAAGTAGAAATTCTATTTGAAGTATAATTGCAGTTTCAAGAAAGAATTCATGTGGCTGCAAAGAGCATATATTACTTTTCCCATGTCCTACTTTTTAAAATATTAAAACTTGCCTTCAGGTTGTTTTATACCCCAACAGTACAGTTATGAACATATACATATACATACATACATACATACACATACATACATACGTACATATACATATACACACACACACACACACACACACACACACACACATATATATATTTTGGCAGAATTCTGGCAAAACTAAAGCAAAACAAAAAACACTCCTCTCAGAAGAGAATCCGTTGTAGAGAATCTGCCTAACAAATCTTGCTTGATGATCTGTTTTTAAATTGTAAAACATAAATATAATCCTATTTATAACAAAAGAGAGTTTAGAAGATTTTAAAATTGAGGGATTCCATAGCCAAATTGCCAAAAAGCAGAACAGTAATCCCTCAGCACATTGTTCTGGAAATTGTCATTGAAATAGGATCAGAACTACCATGATACAGGGCCTTCACCTCCAATTCAGATGGTCTGGCCAGCAAGAGTCTATGTTCAATATTTTCAGGACATTGATAGGTTAAGAACCAACAGAATTGCTATCTCTGTCTTTTTCCTGACACAGATCATTCCACAGGGTGACCAAAGTTATTTATTTTTTATAATTAAGGCTAAAACTAGTTTGAAAGGAATCTAAAAATCATTTTCACCCAAGAGAATCTGTAACTGATCAGTTACCACCCTTACAAACTACCTTGCCTAGCAAGGGAGTATTGACCACTAGTATGCAACTGTTTTCATCCACTGGGTCCAGGCTTTATTTCTTCAGGAACAGCTTGATCATTGGTTTTAAAGAGGTGGACATCACACTCTGTCTGAACAAGGCACATACAACTTCCTGCATCCATCAGTTCTGAGTTACTTTAAATGAACTTTTTGTACTATTCATCTTGTATTGTTTTCTATTGGTTAGTAAACGTTAGTTAAAGCTTTGTTAATAAGGGACTTTTTCCTGGGGGATGCTGATGCTTCTTTCCAGGATTGGCAAATGTTTCATTGTAAATACTTTAGATTTATTTAATTTGAGTTGTTCCTGACCTTTTCTGGTTCTCTGGTTCCCATATTGGTGACTCTCCCATATCTTCCAGGACACTGATATCCCAAGATATTCATGAATAAATAAATATTAATATATAATAATAAAACTGGCAGCCCGAACATCTTCTTTTCTGCCATTTAATTAGGATTGAGCCATTGGTTTTCTTCACCAGTAGGTGACACAGAATAGAAGAGAAAGAACTTCAGGGAATTCAGTTATTATTCAAAACCTGTCCTAATTTACACTTTATGAAGTCAGCAACCCTGAGTGGCTCTGCTTGTGAGACATGATAAAAATGGGCTGTGGGAGCAGCACTTATATCAACATGCAGTCTCAAGCAGGGGAGGGCAGCACATTAATGTGTTGTAAAGAAGAGCCCTAAAGTGTAGGATGGACTCTGTGAAAGTAACTTAGGTCTTTGTCATGTTTGTCTTTGCACAGTTTGCGCAGCAATTTGAAATGGACAAGGAATTAGTAACTAGTTCAGCTACTTCACTACAGGACTAATATAGCACTTATAGCACTGCTACTTCCTGGGCCAATTGCAGTTTCTGAACACTCAAATGAGTAAACTGCAGTAATCCAATATTAAAGTTACTGGCTATAGTTTATTAACTCATGTTAAGACAAAAAAAAATGCTATTTAGGTAGTGTCAGTGTCAAATTTAGGTGGAACACCAGTCAGAGAACTTGATTCTTATCGGAAAGGGTCAAGGGCATCTTCCAAATTTCAAAATTCAGCTTGTAGAATCAGCAATAGTAGATCTTGCCTCATTTGAATTCAGCTTTAGCAGACATTATAGGGAGCCCAAAAATTGAGTCCTAAAGGGCCAAACAAGAATATTGCAACAGCACATTTTGATACATCTCAGAATAGTGTTTTAGAGAGAGAGAGAAGCAAAATAAACTGTTCAGGACAAAGCAAGTAAGTCAAATGTTGCCTTTCAGTTGTTTTCTCATTTGAAACATTTATTATTTAACATTAGGCATGGAGATTTGTATTAACAAACATACTTGGCATTATGTTTACTGTTAAATAACTAAATGGATAAGCTAAACCATTTGCCACAGAACTCAAGATGTGTTATTGTATTCAGGCAGTGATTGGGTAAGCAAGAGATTACACTGGATAAGGTGATTCGGCAAATAAATAAATAAGGACAAGAAAATCTCCTGATAAACTATTGTAATGATGTCTGAACTGCATAGATCAAGATTTAGTAATTCAGTTTATTGTTTCAGGTGACAGTATATTTTTAAACCCACAAATTAGTTGTGTTTAAAGCTGTGCTGTAGTTTGTAATAGCATGTTAGCATTTCGAACTATCAAAGTATACTGAAAATCTAAAAGAATGTTTTTTAAAAATACCCTGTTCAAAATTACCGTATATACTCGAGTATAAGCCGAGTTTTTCAGCACGTTTTTTGTGCTGAAAAACGTCCTAAACTTATACTCGGATCGGCTTATACTCGGATCGGCTTATACTCGAGTTTTTTTTTCTTCTTCTTTTTTTCACATTATACCGGATGGCGCAAACTTGGCGGGCTTTTGCATTAGCGCGGGGAAGCCCTGCCAGTGCAGTGAGAGGGCGGGGCGGGGGAGCCGCCAGCCTTCTCGGCTGAGGGAGGGAGGGTTTCCCCGACCGGTAGCTGCCTCATTTCCCACCCTCGGCTTATACTCGAGTCCCCAGTTTACCCCAGTTTTTTGGGGTAAAATTGGGGACCTCGGCTTATACTCGGATCGGCTTATATTCGAGTATATACGGGTAAGTGAATCTACACCAAAAATAATTCTATAATGGAGTATTGGCTACTCCCAAATGTCTCATAAAGCTATCATTTATACAATACAAAATACAGAATATTTCTGACTTGGCATGTCTTTTTTCTTCAATATTTGTAACTGAACATTTTATGAGCTTCAAGGTTCACAACTAAGTACTTATTTTAAAGCAAATCAAAGTCAGCTCAAATAAAAACCATTCTCTTAGTTCTGTTACCTGTTCGTAATTCTTTAGCTTTTAATCAAAATACAACTCAGTTCCTAATCAATAAACTGGAACTGGCATAGCTTGACACAGGTTATTGGATAAAAGCTGATACAAATCAGAGCATCTGGACATTTTTATATAAGCATTCTGGGATGTAGAGAAAAGGACAGGAAAAATAATTTCTGAAACACTTTATTTTAGTCTCACTAAATCAGAGCAACGAATTTATTATTATTAATCAGGATAATATCATCAAGAATAGAAAAGCTATCATAAAGACATTCAGAAAAGGTTATGGAAAAAGCAAATTGCATGTGTATTTTTTATTTAAAGTGCTGGTCTCAACAGATACTTCAAAAAATCGATTAAACTACAGTTCTTGAACTGCATTTTAATTTCACTGTTTCATCATTGAAAGGAGAAAGAATAAGCAAGGAGTGAAAGGAAACACGAATAAAAAAGAATTTACTTTTCTTCCAACTAAAACTAAATTGCATTCCTTAAGCTTTTATCTTTTTGAAAAGGATTCACATACTATATTATAATTTCAGAATGTGTGCATCAGAGCTACAAAATACAGTAATTCTCCCTTTTTTCTTCATCAAAATATTAATTCTTTATTTTGTTTCTGATACTTTCATTTAGTAGTTTATTCATCATTTTTAAATTAGTAGTCTGGTAAGTATGTATGTTACGGAGAAGTGGCTTTGAGTAAGATTCGGGATTTAACATAGTATTTTATATCAAATAGAGGAAACTAATACTTTGCATTTGGGGATGATTAAGTATAGAAAAAGGAAGATCGTTCTCCTGAAATGGTTCCACATGTAAAATGCAATATTTTGCATCTGTGAAATAGGAAAATGCAGATGCATAAAACAGGATTAATGACTTGTAATTTAGAACTATATAAAGTATAAATCAAGTGAAAAGTTTTGATTTTTATTCTAGAATATCAATTTTGCTTAATAATTTTGTTTATAAATTTCAGATTGTCTCATGCATTTTCAGATTCCATATCCTTAACATAGCACAGTAGTTTCAAATGCAGAATCTAAACAGTTTCACATAAACCAATTTTACTACCTAAAATACATTTTTTCTTTTTTGAGAATGGATCTTGACCTTTATTCTCACATTTCAGTAAAAGAAATGAAATTGCAGAATAGCATTTTTAACAGCCATCAGCGAATAAACAATTTTAATTTATATTTTAAAAATTCCATTAGTTATCGATCTTAGTCTGGTTTTCTTGAAGGTTGATTTAGAAAAGGCACAGAAAGGTAATCGGAGTGGGAGAGAATTTAGTGGTTCTTTAAACAAACTTTTCTTGAATTGAGATACAGATTTTGGCAAGGAATTTTTTTTGGTAAGGGTCATTTCCCTAACCTATTCTATGCAATTTTACATTTAGTAAGGAATTAGGATGACTTAACTTTGTTCCTTATAGACCACCATAAGGGGAAAAAATGTATTTCTTGCATAGAGTTGTAAGAAAGATCAGAATGTGTATTTTCACCACTATTAACGTAACATACTAAGGCTTGTGAATGCTCAAAGGGCCTTTTTTTAAAACAAAAAGTCTGAAGATTTATTTCCAGCATGAAAGTTTTCAACCCCCGTGGTCTCTTAAGCAGGCAATTCTAGTTTTGTCTCATTTTAGATTCTAGCCACATTTAAGCACATGACCATATGATATGTAAAGGTTATGAGCATTATGTAATGAATTTTATTTCATACATTTTTTAAAATGGCCAATTTTTTTTTAACTTCAGAACCATGACCATTCGTGTATAGCATGTAGGATCATCTATCGATCAGATGAACACCATCCTCCAATTTTGCCTCCAAAAGCGGATTTAACTATTGGATTACATGGGGAATGGGTGAGCCAGCGCTGTGAAGTACGTCCTGAAGTGCTCTTTCTTACTAGACATTTCGTTTTCCATGACAACAATAATACCTGGGAAGGTCACTACTATCATTATTCTGATCCAATCTGCAAGCATCCCACGTTCACTATTTATGCAAAAGGCCGTTACAGCAGGGGTGTACATTCAACCAAAGTGATGGGAGGAACAGAATTTGTCTTTAAAGGTAAGATTCTATTCTCTTCAGGTTCAGATTCTTTCATTCTGGGTGAGATGGTGATGTAATAAAGTTACTGAAAGAGATGGAATTTGAAGCATGTTTCCTCCTCTTGGTTGTGGGGAATGATTTTAAACCTGGAGGGATTTAGTACACCAGTGGGATTTTGTTTTTCTCTTGTTTTCTGTCAAAAAATATCAAAGTTACACTGCTTCCGTTTGCCCATTTGTATTGTTGTAATATAGTTAAAAGTCTTAGAGGGTATGCAAGTAAAGGCAGTTAATCAAGGAAAGTTAAAATATGCATTTTATTAAAGGGAAAAGATAGCAAGGGCATGTTTATCTTCTAAGTAAGGAGAAATACTGATTTAAGGCAGTTTTCCCAATTTTGTGGTTTTAGCTTTATTGTGTTCATACCTGCTAGAACTATGTTTTTCTGTTGGCTGGGGAATTCTGCAATATATCCTAAAGTCGCTGAGGTTGAGATACACTAGAGTTTTCAGGTAGAACTTTAAGCCAAATATATTTGAAGGGCACTGAATTAGAGAAGGCTTCATAATAGAGAAATTTGGAAGCAACTTTCACAATGTAAGTGTAAATACAGCTCTTAGTTTGGTTGAGCAAAGTTTAGCCCCTTGATTTCAGACTGCGTGCAGGTAAATGACTGTCAGCTCCTTAACACACAGATATCCTTTCCTAGGATTGTGCTGTCGTTCTGCAGGGCAGCCACACAATCCTGAGAAAGGCAAAATTGACTTAAGGCATTTCCAACAGGTGCTGTCTTAAAAGCTTAAGCACACACTTGAAAGTCCTTTTCCCTTTGAACGAAGTGTTCTCCCAACCGTACTGGTTGAGATGTTGGCTTTGGGCCAGGCAAACACATTATAACACTAAGTCTACAGAGCAGATTTACAGCCTTTACTTTGCCTTTTTTTAAAAAAATCAGGTGACATGACAAAATTTAAAATGTACCTTTTGCGAGTTAATTATAGAATAGCCTCCCTGGTTAAATGGTCAGTTAACTGGTCACAAGGGCTGACTGAGATTATTACCATAAAACTAAACTTTTAAAATGAAATAACATCTGTATTGGTAATGGCAAAGAACTTTTTGCTGGGGTTTTTGAGTTTTATATATGATGTTGACATCAGAATTGAAATGGAACCAATGTCTGTCTGCTTAAGAATTCTTTTGAGGGAGACTATTCAGTTCAGTTGGAAGATAAAACTAAAATCATTTAAATTACGTTTAGTCGTTCTTCTCAGAATCAAAATAACTTGGCTCATATAAATCAAGTTTATTTTTCCACAACACTGGTCTTTATACATTATTTTTCCTCAGGAAATTATGCTAGATGAAAGCTCAAGAGGATAATATATTAATGGCTGCCATTCTATCTGATGCTTACTCCCCATTTGGCTACAATTTTAAAAAGAAATTTAATTTAAGTTTTGCATCATTCTCTCTCCACAATAATTCCATAAATACCAGTTTATAAGTTTGGTTGGCCAAGAACATTAAGAAACAACAAAAAAAATTATCTTCAATTTTCCTACCAAGAAATTGATTTTTCAAATGGAGTCTTTTCTTTTTTTTTAATGGGATAGTTATGTGCAAACCCTGAGCTATGGTAGTTTGTTGAATGCATTTAGAATTTTTTTTTTAATTTGAATTTATATCCTGCCCTTCTCCGAAGACTCAGGGCGGCTTACATTGTGTTAAGCAATAGTCTCATCCATTTGTATATTATATACAAAGTCAACTTTTATTGCCCCCAACAATCTGGGTCCTCATTTTACCTACCTTATAAAGAATGGAAGGCTGAGTCAACCTTGGGCCTGGTGGGACTTGAACTTGCAGTAATTGCAAGCAGCTGTGTTAATACGTTGTTTCACAAATGAGTGGCTCACTTGATCTTAATTGATCCAAAAATAAATCAGAAATTGTAAATATAGTGACTGATGAGTAGATATATTCTACACTTAGTACATGCATTTTATGGTTTAATTCTAAAATTGTGAAAGGTGTTGAATTACATTTCTATTTTAGAGAAAAGTAGAATTACACCATATGAAAACATTAATACTTATTATTTGTAGGTAACAGGAGAATGAAAATAAATTTATCCCACCTTGCTTTTCTTGCCAGCAAGTGAAATAAAATTATAGGATTTTTGCATTTCTAAGAGTTTTATATGCACAATTGTTAAAATCAAACTGCAAATTACAATTATCTCATTTTTGAAATAAAAGCTTTTTTCTTGGTGCTACTTTGTCCTAATAAAAGAAGCCATAAGGCTTTGTTCTTGATCTAATTTTCCAAGAAATAACCTGCATTCTCTTCCCAAGTAGCTTTTTCAATAGTGTATTAAAAATGTAATAGAATTTTCAGCAAAACAATCGCATGAGATCCACATAGAAAATATGAATCCTGTTTTTCAAAATGATAAATTTTACCTGTACAGTTAAGATTTCATTACTATAGTCCAAGCAACAAATCAAAACTAATAGCTCTAGCAACTTAATCTCATGAGTAAGTTATCCGGAAATTATTTATACCTAGGTTAAAGAAAATTATGAGGAAATTTGAGCAATATTGCTTGTGGCTTCACTTCAAGGTCTCTTTAAGATGAGTTACATTAACACCAGGAACCAACACGTTACTGGTCTCATCCTTATTAGAATTGTCAGATGTGGGTAGCTAGATGTCATGCCCTCTTATTGGGAATTATTGGGAATTGAACTCAAGGATCTTGCAGATGGATGACTATATACAGTATAACATAACATCTGTTTCTCTCTTCTTGAGACCTTAAGGGAAGATGGACTTTATATACTATTCTGATGGCCTGTAAAAAAGATATTTTCCCCATAAAATATTCTTGTAACAATTTATCCTAAAAGCTTATCTATTTCTATATATCATTCAGCTCTCTCCATTTAAATCAAATGCTACTACCCACATAAAAAGAAAGTTTCAGATGTGCAATCTACTCAGAGAGGACATTCACAAAACCTTGGCAGTAATAATTACCGTATATACTCGAGTATAAGCCGAGTTTTTCAGCACGTTTTTTGTGCTGAAAAGCGCCCCCTCGGCTTATACTCGAGTCTACGTCTTGATGTACTTCGGGAACCCCGCACAGGAGACGCCAAAGAGGCGGCGAGATCGTCCGGCGGGATTTGCCCAAGGCTGAGCAATTCGCCGCGCGGACCTGAGCCAAGCCGGTCCCAGTCCAGCCGAACGGTGAAAGCGACATGCCGAGCGCCGCTCCGCTTTCACCGTTCGGCTGGACTGGGACCGGCTTGGCTCGGGTCCGCAGTAACTCCGCCAGGCTGTGCGCGAAGAAACCATTTAAAAGCCCCGCCAGGGCTTTCTTCTCCTCCGTGCTTCAGAAGTTGGGCTTTTAAATGGTTTCTTGGCGGCACAGCCTGGCGGGGAGTTACTGCGGACCCGAGCCAAGCCGGTCGCAGTCCAGCCGAACGGTGAAAGCGACATGCCGGCGCCGCTCGCTTTCACCGTTCGGCTGGACTGGGACCGCTTGGCTCGGGTCCGCAGTAACTCCGCCAGGCTGTGCAGCGAAGAAACCATTTAAAAGCCCCGCCAGGGCTTTCTCTTCTCCTCCGTGCTTCAGAAGTTGGGCTTTTAAATGGTTTCTTCGCGCACAGCCTGGCGGGGAGTTACTGCGGACCCGAGCCAAGCCGGTCGCAGTCCAGCCGAACGGTGAAAGCGACATGCCGGCGCCGCCCGCTTTCACCGCTCGCTGGACTGGGACCGCTTGGCTCGGGTCCGCAGTAACTCCGCCAGGCTGTGCAGCGAAGAAACCATTTAAAAGCCCCGCCAGGGCTTTCTTTCTTCTCCCTCCATGCTTCAGAAGTTGGGCTTTTAAATGGTTTCTTTGCGGCACAGCCTGGCGGGAGTTACTGCGGACCCGAGCCAAGCCGGTCGCAGTCCAGCCGAACGGTGAAAGCGGAATGGCGCTCGGCATGTCGCTTTCACCGTTCGGCTGACTGCGACCGCTTGGCTCGGGTCCCAGCGGGCGGGCGGGGAGCCGACTTTGGCCCTTTAGCAAGGAGGAAGGTGGGAGGCGGAGCTGCCGGCTGTGGCGCCCGCTGAGCCGCCGCCGCCGCCGCCTGGAAGAGGAGGAGGTGACCTTCACGCGGAGAGGGTGGGGATGGGGGTTGAGGCGTGCAAGAGGAGCGGCGTGGAGGAAGAGGAGGAGGCGACGGCCCCGCCGACAGCGCGGCTTCTAAGATCAGCCCACGCTCGAAGAGGGAAAGGGAGCGAGTGGGTGGGTGGCTGGGATGAGACCCCACCACAAACACACACACAGCCGGTCGGACGGCGCGGTTCCTTTCTCTGCTCTCTCGCTCTGCGTCAAGGCGCTGGAAGGGGGCGGAGAGCGAAACAGCAGCAGGAGCAGCCGCGCCGCCGCTTCCTCCTCCTCCTCCTCCTCCTCCTCCTTTCGTGGCGGGCTGCTTCCAAGTCTGGAAATCTGTTTTGGGAAGTGGTGGTGCAGCTGCAGTTCAGCCCTGTCGGCCGGGGGAAGGAGGCGGTGGATCGGATTCTCGCGCCACACCGAAGTCGGCTGGAAAGCTTGCTGCTGCTTCTTCTTTTTTGCTTCTCTCCCCGCCCCCCTCTTTTCGGCTCTCTTGCAACGTTGCTGCAGCTCCTCGGCTCCTTTTCCCGGCGCCCCAGAAGGCTCGAGCCTCTGCTGCCGATTGAATACTAAAATAAAATAAAAGAGCGGAGAAGAACGGGGCGCCATGGTGTCCGCGTCCCTGCCCCCGCCCGGCAGGACGCGTTTAAAAAAAAGGGGCGGGGGAGTTGAAAAGAGGCTGCCTCTTCGGGTTACCTCAACATCCATTCCAGAGCCGCTAAAAGAGCGGCTGCTTGGCCCGCCCTGGTTGGGGAACGGGCACAAAAAAAGGGTCCCTGGTGACCCAGAATTCATCCTAGCCCCATTGACTGGCCCCTTTGACTCGATAGGATTTAGCTGACGGGATTGTTAAACAGCCAGACCTTTCTCCTGGGGAGAGAAGTCACTCTAATAAATATTGGGAGGTGTTTTCAAGGAAACATAGGGGTCCACCTTCTGCCCACAAGAAATGTAGGGAAATGCCACCATTCCCAGCCTTCTGAGCACATCAGCTTATCCTGGCAGAGGATGAGGAAAGTCGATTTCAAAGCCTTTGGAAATCACCAGCTTGGAAAAAGCTAAATTATGTAGGGCTATTCAGCTACAACTTCGTGTTTAGGTTTTGTCTTTTGAGCGAGATAATGATAGCTAGCTAGCTAGCTAATTAGATAGATAGATAGATAGATAGATAGATAGATAGATAGATAGATAGATAGATAGATAGATAGATAGATAGATAGATAGATAGATTAGAAAGAAAACAGAACAAAAAAACAGAATAATAGAGTTGGAAGGACCTTGGAGGTCTTCTAGTCTAACCCTGCTTACGCAGGAAACCTTATACCACTTCAAATGCTTATCCAATATCTTCTTAAAACTTCCAGTGTTAGAGCATTCACAACTTCTGGAGGCAAGTTGTTCCACTGGTTAATTGTTCTAACTGTCAGGAAATTTCTCCTTAGTTCTAGGTTGCTTCTCCTTGATTAGTTTCCACCCATGCTTCTTGTCCTGCCCTCAGGTGCTTTGGAGAATAGTTTGATTCCCCTTCTTTGTGGCAGCCCTGAGATATTGGAATGTTCCTATCATGTCACCCCTAAACTAGACATACCCAGTTCACATGCCCGTGAGACGCCTTGCTTGCATGTCACACACACGCACCGCTCGCTGGGAAAAAAAAAGGATGGAAGGAAGGAAGGAAGGAAGGATGGATTGATGGATGGAGGCGACCGCTTTGAAGCGCAACCCTTCTCCGCAACTAAGGGGGTCAATGTTTTCCCCAATCCTAGGGTGTGGGAAACAGTCATTCTTTCTTCCCCTAGTCTCTCCCGAGATCGCACTGCAGCGCCCATCATCCCCAGCCGGCAATCTGAGCTCGTGCCATCGATGTGGTCCTTGAACTTCCTCCTTGTTTCTAACCCAGCCTAGGATGGCCGGGCGTGGAGGGTATGGTGGTGGTAAACGACCAGGAGAAAGCTTTCGCTCTTTTCGAGAGGTCCTCTTGGAAGGCTGCCTTGGAAAGGGAAAGTGGGAGGGGCAGAGATTTCTCCTCAAAGGTCCCCTTGGAAGGCTGGGTTGGAAAGGGAAAGTGGGAGGGGCAGAGATTTCTTCCTCTCGGGTCCCCTTGGAAGGCTGGGTTGGAAAGGGAAAGTGGGAGGGGCAGAGATTTCTTCCTCGGTCCTTCTAGAGTCCTTGAGAAACTGATATCATACAAGGTTAATAAATTATACTCCTCCTCCTCATTGATGAGTTTTCATCCTGAAATTGATTGAAACATTGTACCATCATATGCTGCCATAGTATAGTGTTAACAACATCTGTAAAGATGATATATGAGCATGACACTAAGTTTTTCTATATTTCCCCTTTATTGAAAAACTTCCATCATGCTTCTTTCTGAAAACAAAGGTCATTATAATATACCTCATTATATATTTGATTTGATGATATTTCAGTTAATAAATACCATTTAAGGTGTTAAGCTTCCTTTCTTTTCAGCAGCAAAGTGAATTACAACTTTAAAGAACTTTATTACTTTATATTCATTTATTTTAAGTATAGATTTTAGATTTTTAAACAAATATGTTTAGAGCTTTTATATCTTTCAAGTTATTCAAATTATCCCCTCAGCAGGTATATAATGGCATCCAATTCCAATATCATGTTGGGGCTTTTGAGCAAGGGAGGAGGAACGCGAACACCGCCTTTCGCGCTGGCATTCCGGGATTTCCCTTTGTTTAGAGCTGGGAATCCTCCTTCCCCCTTTTGCACTTTTATTGTTTTTCGTTCAAATAAATATTCATGTTATTTTACTTGGCTCTATCTTTATTTTTTACATTGACCAGTAGCTGCCTCATTTCCCACCCTCGGCTTATACTCGAGTCAATAGTTTTTCCCAGTTTTTTGTGGTAAAATTAGGTGCCTCGGCTTATATTCGGGTCGGCTTATACTCGAGTATATACGGTATGTATTTGTAAACACTGTGCATGCTAAAATTCTAAAAAATGCATTGTTGAAATACTTGTTCATGAACAAAACCCATTCAAAACTGCCAGCTCGTTGCTTTTCTGGCTGCACAACATCCACATATTGGATGTAAGATGTTGACCTCTGGAAATATCTGGATTCAGCAGAGCACAGCTACAACAAAATTATACTGTTGTTCCAGGGACATCATTTATTATTCACAGATCAATAGGCAATTGTGACTTGTCATGATTAATACTGCAAACATAGTTATGACACGTTTGCTTCTTAGAAACTAGAGTACTAATCCAGTACTGTCACAAACAGAAACTAATTCTTTTGAGCATTTTTAGATTTTTCTCCACAGCATATATTTCACGCATACGCTCAGTAGCTACAATGTGAAAATACTTTGAGGGACTTAAGGAAGATGGAACTAAAAGGAATGCTATCTTCAGCTGCATGAAATGCATTCTGTCCCCACTGCATCACAAGTTTTTCAGCAGTTATTCAGGGAAGGGCAATACACTTTTCTACTTGGTTGGAATTGTCCAGTTGTGGAAGCACTGCCATCAATCGGATCAGCTGTTTGTTCTTAGTCAAGCTTCTGCATTCATTACAGCAACCCCGACTAGAATAATAAAGAAATAGGGAGGCAGAAACAAACAATAATGTCCAGACATAAAGATGGAGAGGAGACATTTTAGGTCCCTTCAAAGCATTATTTTAAGGCTATTTCTAAAAACCGAGCATATATTGAGAATATCCATATATTATTCAAAACACTCTACTTAATTTTAATACTTAAGACGACAAGTAACATCTGTGATTGCAATAGTGGATATCTGAGATATTTTCACTCGGTGCATACCAATGCTTCTGCTTCTGCAAGACAGTAAAGTAGGCACCTTTAAATATTAGCCACATTGATAGAGGGTACATCTGTTAACATATGTTAATCATGAATTCTAATGAATTCTCCAAGTTTAAAAAGTGGTATCTAAAAACCAGTTGCTTAAAAGGAAATAAAAAGTGGAATGGTTGTTGACTTTTTGAAAGGATCTTGAATATCATTGGAAATAGAATGCGGGAGCAGATGGGCAAGTGTTAGAATACCTTTGAAGCAAATTAACTTTAGGCCTATTTTACTTACATCAATTTTAATGTATTTTAACTTTAACATTTATTTTATAATGTATTTTAAAGGAAATACAGTTTAAAGGAAAACTATAATTTAAAGGTAAGGAGTTTGATCATGTTCACAAAATAGCATCAATTCATGACTGGATTATTAATTGCTATACTTCAAAATATAAGCAATTTCTTCTCTTTGCAGTGAACCATATGAAAGTTACTCCCATGGATATAGCTACAGCCTCTCTACTGAATGTTTTCAATGGAAATGAATGTGGAGCAGAAGGATCCTGGCACGTTGGGGTACAGCAAGATGTGACTCACACAAACGGATGTATTGCTTTGGGAATCCGTCTGCCTCACACAGAATACGAGATCTTCAAAATGGAGCAGGATGCCAGGGGGAGATACTTGCTGTATAACGGCCAGAGGCCTAGTGATGGATCCAGCCCAGACAAACCAGAAAAAAGAGCAACCTCCTACCAAATGCCCTTAATCCAGTGTACATCAGCAGCCCCAAGAATAGAAGGAACATTAGAAGAAAACATTCTAGGCTGGTATAATAACGGAGCCTCAACAAGCAATTCCTGTGCATTTGTGCTAGCCACAATAGTCGCTATTTATACTGTGCCTCACTTGGACTTTCTCAGCTAGAAGAACATTTTGAAATTTCTCAGATCAGGGCAATATAGGAATTGGGATTCATGAGAATGGCAAAGGGCATTTTTAAGACAAGAATAATTATTTTCTTGATGCACTTGAATGCCTAAAAACTTTTGTTATTTTCTCATGTTTTCCTGTATTTTAATCATGAACAGCACTCATTTCTTTGAGCTTCATCCAGTCTGATCTACGGTTTGACATGACTGCACAATAATAATTGCACTTTAAGACTGCAGTTTCTTTATTTCATGTTAAAAACTCTTGTTACAACTAACCGGAACATATTCTGCAACCTTTCTTCCATCAGCTTTGCCGTTGCAGTCCATTGAATTAAAACGTATTTTTTCACTGAATTTAATTATCAGATATTATTATACTTTTATAGTGCCAATATTAGAAAACTGCATCTTTCTTAAGCTACAATGTACATATGTATATACAAAAAATTCAAACCATGGATGTATCTAAATATACTTTTATAGATTTTACATATGAAATGCTTAGAATAAAAAAACTGAATGGCAAATATAAAATCTTCAAAAATTGAAAATGTATAAAGATTTTGTGAAATTAAATTCAATGATGCAGAATAATACATGACACGTTTTATATTGTTGCTCAATATATGATAATTTAATGTTTTTCTGATTTCCAATAACTTGTAATTAAAATTGTAAAGTAAAATGGGGGAGGAAAGATTACGAGACGTCTCAGTTAACAGCCAAAGTATTTTTAAAATATATTTTCATGAAAGAAATGTTGTCATATTCATTGCACGTACCTTGAATCTCATTTTATTAAAGTGGGAAATTAACTAAAACAGGGCTAAATCCTAATAAATGTCATTCTTTACAAGGAAACTTTTAAAACTAAGAACATGTAGCAATTTGTTAAAGAACAGATTTATAAGCAACTTAAATCAAATTGCAAACTTGTATTGGTTGAGCAAAGCAGAGGCATTTTAGATGAAGAGTAACTCCATCTTTACTAGTAATGGGAAAGAATAAACTACAAATATGTATCATTATTCTTTTTCTTTAGAGTCACAGCTCGTTACTAAATAAGTCCAGAAAACACAGTATTCTCCAGATAGTTTTTTTCTACAGGTGTGCATTTGTGTGTACTTATGCACTCACAAATGCCTACATCGACTAGTATGCATGTCAACTACCACTGTGCATAGAAATAGTAATGAAACAGAGCATATGGCTAAGCTAAACCACCATTATATCACAAAACATAATAGATAGCTCTCTTACATCTTATAAAAAAGAGTGCAGTATATGATTATGATTTAGCCATTTTGTAACTTTCTTAATTATAGAAGTCTAATTGGAATTAAAAATACAAGAAAAAGTTAAAATGAAGCTTATCCTTTGAAATTAATAATTAATTATGTCATGTTTAACGTTGTAGCTTATAATTTATTCCCTTTTTAATAAAATGCCTTATTGAAAGCATTGCAAAAGATCTGAATATGAATATGAATATGAGATTAAGAAAATTCTTACCTATTTTTTTCCTGGTATTACGTCAAAACTCAATAGCAATTCTACTAAGATTGCTTTTTGTTAATATTATTTTTGAATCTTTACAGCTAGCAATATATGTAGAAAATCAAAAGTACATTATGATCTTTATTATTTCTCAAACATTTCTAAAGATGATTTTAAAATGATATACCTACCTACTTCACTTTGGAAGACAAATGTATACTTCTGCAATAGTGACAGTTGTATTTAAACCCCATTATTTTTGAGTTTTTAAACCGATAAGGTAGCAATTTTATTTTTAATTTAACAGTAAGAAATATACAACTTAATATGCTTGAACTTCCAGTCAGTACTCTATACAGTATTCACTTCCATGTACTTCCCACATACTATTGGAGGATATGTGCATGTTTATTGACACAATTTCCTGTCCAAAATTTCAGTTTACATACTGACCTGATCGGCAAAACCCTTCCACTTTTATATTTAATAGGGAAGATCATGAGGATATCATATCTTTAAACTGAATCCTGCGTTAAAATAATGTAGTATATAATGCATTATATTGTTTAATGCTAATAAAGGGACTGAGCTCTGAAATTTTCATCTCCTCCTGGAATAGTGAAATTTACACTAATGCTGGTTTAAATAATCTCCTTCCAATTGTATGGAAAAGAAACAAAATATATTAAAACAAAAGGGAATGGGCAGATCATGAAATTATAAGCTTCCATTAAAATGAAACAAAAAACAAAAAGAACCCATAATTGAGCATTCACAAGATGTATGAAAACCAGACATTCTTAAAAGCAAATTAGTATCATTTGAAATATTCCATTGATATATTGGCCAAATACTAATTTCCAGAAAGAAAAGAGAATTCATTTATATTAAAGGCATTCATTTAAATAATGAAAACTGCATGTAATCCGCTGTATTTTCTGATGTTGACAGGCAAATGGATTTACATGTGTGCAAAACTACACCTAACATATTAAAACCAATACAGTAATCCTCTGCACTTAAAGAGTGTTGGATTAATGGGATCAGCAGGCTGCAATTGCGTGGATTCAAGCATGGTTCCACTTTTTGGGATTAGATTGTAAACTGGTTTTATATTTATGTATGTGCCCAGGAATTGTAAGATACATTTTTTCCTAATATTTTATTCCCTGTTCATTTTCTAATTTAAAGTGCTTGGGAAACTTGAGCACATGATAATACCCTGAATACAGGAAACTAATTACTAGAAGAATAACTAATTCTTCTAAGTAGAACATGTTTTTGTCAACTACAGCTGTCTCTCATTTGTTGCTATCCAGATGTGTTGAGATTGAAACTCCCAACATTCCCTTAGAAACCATGGTTACAATACCTCTTAAGGGTGCAAGTCTATGAAAATTGTTGTTAGATTGCAAGAAGAAACATTTTGCTGTTTTACAAAAAAGTGACATGCTATAGTAAACTAAGTAGCAAATTTACATAGATAAAATGGTGCACATAATGCAGGGCTGTCAAACTCCCGGCCCATGGGCCGGATGCGTCACATGCCCAGTTTGGCGAAGGAGAAAAAAGTCCCGATACATCACATGATGCTGCCGTGACTATGTGAGTTTGACATCCCTGACAAAGTAATTCTGGTAGAAATTAGCTTTATTTTATTCACTTAATTGAAATTATTTATATCCAATTATCTTTATTTTTAAAATAGCAGGGCATGCTCACAAATAACTTGGCATGACATCGCAGCTAAAGTTCAAGTTTTTCATTTTGCTCTTATATTCTGAGAGGATATATAAAATCGTCATCTAATGTTTAATATTTCCAACTCAGAATTTTATTTTATTTTTGAAAAAGTTGCAGAGTTAAATCCAAATTTTATATTTATTAATTACTGTTGTTCATACTGGCTATTCTGTAATGCATTAAAAAAAAGGAATACGGTGTAATCATTTTTTTAATGAACCCAGCAAGATGATTTATGTAAAACAACTATTAGCACAAGCCTGTGCTAGAAACCAAAGTTACACAGAAAAATGTTCCAGTGCTTCCAACAAGAATTAAATGATTAACAAGACTTAAAATATTGCCATCTAGTGGTATCATCTTGCCTCCAAAAGATGGATAGATTTCATAGTAATTATTATATTTATCTAGCAATATAAGTCATGTATTTACAAGTTGGGGCAGACAGCCAAACTGTGATAAAGTGTGGAATAAATAAATGAAAATGTGGAATAAAATGTAAATGGAAAAAATCCTCTATCTAGCCAACTATTAGATAAAACTATCACTAACCTCTAGATTGCCAACAGAAAGCCATTTTAAAAAACCGGGCTCTTGTCTAAATTTAGTTTGGGCAACTGCTTTTCAAAAACATGTTGAAAGCAAACTTCAATTTATTGTATAATTTATCTAAACTTTTATTTTAGGACTGATGCTACATTAAAAAAAAGATTGTGCACAAATTAGGTTGCATCAGAAAAGAGGAATTGTTAGAATTATATTCTAAGCCTGACAGTTCTTAAAACACCCATTTTGCCTGTTCTGTTCATGTAACTCAGTTTGTGTATAAAAAATGTTGGTCAACTGACTTAAAGGAGACGGGTGTCCATAGGCTATGGTCAAGAATCAGGATGGTGGTAGCTACAATGGTGTGACTGACATGGGTTTTCTAAGGTACACATGTTTTTATGCATCACAACTGGTTTTTTTTTAATGTGGTATACTTAAAAAACACGCAGAGCTTTGATTGCATTCCTGCAGATATCTCTATAAGATGATTTTAAAAACAGTTAAAATAAAAATGGCAACAGGAAAACTAGACTTGTGATACAAAATCTTTTTTTCTGTATTTATAGAAAGGCAATATAAGATTTGGAAAGATTTACGAACATTGAAGTTGTTGAATACCTAATGTACAATTCTGTACATTATAATAAAGTAAACTTTTTGTTTTGCTTCTTTCCCCAATAATTTATAGGTCTCATTAGCACTAAGAACACAAAGAAGATGAGAAGAACGGCACTGAAAGCTCAAACCACATGCATCAATCCATTTGTCACTCACCATCCTGTAATCCTCATTTGATCTATTTCTGCTTTGGAGTTGAAGAATGTTTAAAAACTTGCAGTTTTTCTGAATAAAGGCAAGCTTGAGACAGGCATCTTCTTATTCAAGAAGCCCCAGACCCAAGCTAACAGAATAAATCTAATTCTGAAAACTTAAGATTTTATCAACTCAAGAAGTTTAATTATGTTTAACAAAGCTCAATCACAATAATAGAGAAATAAGCAAAACAGAAATCTTCACAAAGACATAACTTTAGATAATCCCAGATATTATCTATATAATTTTTACTTTGGTAGCTTCCATGTAATGGAAGCTTTCAGAATGACTGATAAATGGGGGTGCCCATAAGAACATATCTCCCCAGGCATCCTGTCTAGTTTAGGGAAACAGCTACCATAAAAAAAGCACTCAAAGAGCATCAAGGCAGCAGCTCAATCTCAGAACATTCTCACTGTGAATACCAAGGTTTATATGCTGAATTTGGGAAATGGCACAATATTACATACAACTGAAAAAGGGCAGAGTAAGACAAATGAGAAAATATGTTCAACTTTTCAGAGAAACTTTTATATTTAAGCAGCTAGATTAATCAAATCCAGGATGACTTATTTTTCATATTACACTGAATGCTTATTTGAATTAGCATGTATGAAATGTGATACCTTAAAATTATAACAAACAAAAATTATTAACACAGCAAACAAGACATTCAATATGATCTGATCTTAAATTTAAGTACTGTAGTGAAAATATAGTCACCTAGCTTCTTCAGATTTCTGGAATCAGACTGTATGCCAAAACAAAAGTTTTCTAGTACAAAATACTTCTATATGTATGCTGAATCATTAATCCTGGAAAGAATTAGTTTGTTTTTGAAATATATGTAGGCTGTCTGAAATTATTCTATGATCCCCATATAATTAGTACTGGCATGTTTTAGAGAGAAAGATGCAAATGGAAGCAAGTGAAAAGGATTACTATTCCAATAATTTCTTGCCTGAAAACTGATCATGCTACTAGAAAATAATCTGTTAGCAATAACTGGGTCTTACAAATGTTGTTACTTTATTACAAGAGCATATAGATTGCCACCTAGTGTATTAGGCCGAACAATACAGGAAAAATACGTGTAATAAGATAGTATTAGATAATCATCAGGGAAAAGGTTTCCTTTAATTCATAAATTCACAAATTAGATAAAAGAATACAGTTGCTGAGAGTCAAGAACAAATTCAAACAGCCTCTCAAATTATTCATGTGTCTTTTTTGTTAGATAAGAATATGTCTATTCTTACACAATTGCATTGATTCACAAAATATACTTATTTGAACACAAATTTCAACTTATCCCAACAAGCCAGTATTTACTGAACATTATATTCAAATCCAATGGCCTATTTTATACGCTTAATTGCATAACAGGCTATATTAAAGTTTTATGATTGTTACCAAGAACTAATGGGGCACTCTCCATATTTTCTGCATTATGTTTCTCCTATAATCTCTAGTCTTAGTATAGGTCTTTTAGATGTTCAGGAATTATAATCCAAAACAATTTGTGTGTGTGAAGTTGCCAGTTTCCCATGTTATGAATACCAAGTTTTAATTTATTTTATAAACTTTGCATTCAACACAACAAAAACATCTTGTATTACAGAAACCAATGGGTACCATAAATCCTTTGCAATTTTTGTTAATGTTCACTCAGTTCATAACTTGTAGTGTTATTTTCCCAATATCTTTAATACTACCTGAATGCACAAAAGACTTTTGGCAATGAGAAATTCACTGGAAAAATCATTTTAATGTTACTTAAGCATAATTATTTTCTTTCAAATCAATTAAACAGATTTTGGGCAGACCTTCTTTCTTACTTTGCAAGAAGCAGACGAAAACATATTTCAGGACTTTTAAATAATTTTGCTTTTTGCTATAATTTCTTGCCATAAGCAAAGTTGCCAACCTTAAATATAAAGCTTGCATCATGCAAGCTGCAGGAGCCAATAATTCACTATACATAAGATCTACTACAGTGAACACACTGCACTTTCTGATGGAAGCACTTACTAACAGGAACAAGTATGTTCCTCACATTGGTGTACACAAGCAAACAGGCAAAGTTCTAACCATTTCAGGAACAGACAATTTAATCCGTATTACATAAATTCACTAAATACAGTTGGTATCATCCAGAATCACTCCTGAGAGCGAAATAGTTTAGCATTACATTTTATATACAGTTATGAAAAGATTATTAAAAACTAGAAGCGCATCCACAAACAGGATTTTCTCACTCTACTTACAGTAATTATTGAATCATTCCATAATATTTGTCTTTGAAAGCCTGGCCCTGCTAAGTGGCCCAGCTAGGACCCTAATTTTACACTTATGATCATCATATTATAAGCTGTGGAATGCTTTTGTTATTGTTGTCTTTATTTTATTTTATTTTATTTTTGGCAAGAGATCTGCCAAGGTTAGAGTACTTCCTCATACTATGTTTCACCACAATTCTGGCTATCTGGAATAAATTCTAAGTTCAGGCTAATAAATGCTAAAGTATTTAGCCAGTGCAAACCGTTGTAGCTTTTGTTGAACAGCGAACATATCTTTGAAGCTTTCTTCTTTCACAGAATTATCAAACATATTGAGAAGTTATAGCCTGTACATAAATCTTCCTTGTAATCTCATTCAATGATCAACTTCCTTCAAGGAATAAATGCTTTCTCCTGATGTACCAGTTATATAATACAGTATGAACAATACTACTGCTTTTAGAACCAATTGAGAGAGAACCGGATATGAGCACACTTCTTCAAGTCACCAAAGTCAGAATGCAGATACCAGAAAACACAAAGAGTAACTGTATTTGCATGCTTTTAAGTGAAACATCAGGCAAGTAGTTTGTTCATCATCTTCTTTGTAAATTGCAAGATGTTTATAAAAGTTTATCACAGCGAATTGTGATGGTACATGACATAAGTAGTTCTATTTAAAAAAAGCATTAAAAATCAAAGGCAACCAAGATGATTTATATTTTTCCTAGAACAGTTCTCAGCTATATAAAATCTACATAGCACTGCTTCATTATATCCAAGGACATACAAAATTCTGCTTATAAGTATAAGCCTTCCAAAATATCAATTTCAAATGCTTCCTTATGATGGATTATGTAGAATAGCTGTATTGTGCTTTCAAAATCATCTATTTAATGAAGTGAATACCAGAAATTAAACAAACCACAAGATTGTGGAGAAAAAATATTCAGACCAAATAAAATGAATTTCATAGAATTAAGATATGCATAGCTAACAGGCAGCTGTGCCAAGACATTTACTGAAGAAGGCTTAATTTTTTCACAAAACTAAATGATCAATGTTTTCTCCATCAGTATTAACTTTGGGTTATTTGGAAACATTATAGGGAATGTTCTTCTATGGATACTTTGCCTAAATAAGTCTGGATGAAAAATCAAGATACAATTGATTCCATAAATTTAAAAGAATATCAGTGATATAGCAGAAGTATCTGAAAAACCCAAAAAACTATTTTTAAAAAGTAAATTTAAAGTATGTATCCCATGTCCCAAACAAATCAAATTCTGACCTTTTCCTAAAAAGCCAGGTAATTTTACAGCTGCTGCTGCACAATATGGAAACTGCTACATTTCTTCTGAAGCTTCACTGGCACCAGTCTAACCCACAACTAGTGAACAATATAAATCTGTGACAAGAAGCAGGCTGTGTATAGCATATGTTGTAAAATCTTTCTAAAAGAACAATTCACAGAAACAAGCTACCCATCAGAAAGTCTGTTAACAGTTTTATTATTTTGTTTGTTAAATACCATGGGACAGGGCTGTCAGGATGATTATTTTTTTCTTCCACAACCACCTCACAAGGGTAAGAAATTCTGCCATGATATCAGCAAAGTAAGGTGAAGGGAAAAATGTATACACTAAGAGGAACATTTCCCCACAGAATGCCTCATCATTTTCCTGAACAAGCGAATTAGCATTCTAATAATCATTCTTTCCAAGAGGCAAGAATAACAGATAAAATTTGAAAAGGATTATTAAAATAACATTTACAAGACTTTGAACAATTTTAACTCTTATTAAAACCACAAAAAGAAAGAACAATTCTTTATTTATGAGTTTTCATAAAGGACTGAATGTGCAACTGACACCTGCTATTAATGAATTAATATACAATTTTGTCCAGCAGCCGAACAGTTTGTCTTTTTATCGTGTTGTCTAACCGTGCAAGATCATTAGAGGCAAAGCCTGTATGATGCTGTACACAAAAATGGTCACTTTGGCCATACTACCAATGAAGTGGTAGGTAATTTTTTTTTTCTGGCCAAGAAAAAAAAAGGAAGCAGCATTCTGCATGCTTCTCTCTCTCTCTTCTCTCTCCCTTTCTACAAGATGAATTTCCCTAAAAAGAATCCAATGAAAATGGCTGCAATTACAACAAGGAGTGAAGGAAGAGGGTTGGAGCCATTATCTCGGAGGGCCAAGCCTGATGGTCCAGGTTTATCTGAGTGTGCCACCTTTCTCAGCCTCAAGCCTTCATCCTGAAAATACACGGAGGAAATTAATCAACAGAGGGAAAAATCACAAGTCCACATCAGGCCCGAATATAACCAGGACGCATTTCGCAGAAGTATTTCAATGCTATCATAGACTATTTATTCATGCATGCTGACTTTAAAGAGTGATACTTAACACAAAGGGGGCATAAAATATTAATCTTAAATTAAAAATAGGTACTAAGAAATTTCCCCATCTATATTATTACTATAATAGTATAATTAAATATTTAAAATAATTGAGAACAATGATTTGCTGGAAACATTACTATTTATTTCAGCTTTAGGATTACAAATGGTGGCACAAAGGAAACTTCTAGGCTTTTAACACCATCCCAGCTTTACAGAAAGTTCAAGAAGAAAAATTTAAGCCTAAATCCACTTGTAAGTCAGAGACTACTAAACTACTAAAATAACCTGATTCACATTAAAAACACATTTTTATTTGTTTTGATTAATGGAAGCACAACCTAAAATCTTTAACTATTAGGTGTACTGTCTGTGATTAATTTATCATTTTAGTAAATTTAATTGCCTTAATTCTTGAAACAGGTATTTTACCGTCATTATTTACTGGATTAGTATTCTATCCTTCTAGCATAGAAAAACTATTATAAACAGCTTGGTGTAAACCATTTTTAAAACTGCATTTCATGAACAAATCTGTAAAATCCAATTTTACTGATGAGATTATTATGTATCTGCAAACTTACTCTCAGATGTCTATTTTCCTCTGATAGTTTCACAACATCTGCCTGAAGTCTTTTGCATTCTTCCACTAGCTTCCTTGTTTCAGTGTCATTAAGCGAAACACTATGTGATTTTGGCACCAGACCATCTTGCTTTGTTGCATTCAGTATTGGAGCAGACTTACTTGTTTCTATTTCATTCTGGAAATATTAAAAAAAAAAAGTTTCAAAATAAGTATTTCATTGTTAATGTCATTTATTACTTTTTTTAAAATGCAGGTAATTTCCAAGAAGATAAATATGAAAGGGGTTTGAAAGCAGAACTTAGTTTCGAAAGATGTATTTTTAAGTGACTAATAAAAATAAGATAGCATAACAGAATTATATATTCATCCTGCATTTCATTCCAAGATAAATCTCTAAAGAATTAATATTTATCCCCAAGGATAAAATAGATATAGAAACTTCACAGTTGAGACACTCTTCCTGAAGAGATTAGACAATCGTGAATGTTTCAAGGCTCCGACACTCTTTCTATTATTTTCTAACTATACTTCCACCAACTAAAATTTAAAGCTAGTCACAGCCAACACTGACATTTGGACAAATGTAGCTTTGAAAACTGGAAAAGAGGGATATTTATAAATTGTGTATCATTTAAATCAAAGCATCTATGGCATGGTTTAAATGTACACAGAAAGTGCTATATACATATACTAAGAGGCCAGTCTGCAACACGAATCAAAAAAGTATTTTAATTTACTTGGACTTCAGTAAAGCATTTGATAAAGTAGACCATAACTTACTACTAGATAAAATAGAAAAATGTGGGTTAGACAGCATCACCACCAGATGGATTCATAACTGGCTGACCAACCGCACTCAACGTGTAGTCCTCAATGGAACTACATCCACATGGAGGGAAGTATGCAGTGGAGTACCCCAAGGCTCTGTTTTAGGCCCAGTACTCTTCAACATCTTCATCAATGACTTGGACGAGGGGATAGATGGGGAACTCATCAAATTTGCAAATGACACCAAGCTGGCAGGAATAGCCAACACTCCAGAAGATAGGCTCAAGTTACAGAAGGATCTTGACAGACTTGAACATTGGGCGCTATCTAACAAAATGAAATTCAACAGTGAAAAAAGTAAGGTTCTACATTTAGGCAAAAAACCCAAAATGCACAGGTACCGTATATGTGGTACCTTGCTCAATAGTAGTAACTGTGAGACGGATCTTGGAGTCCAAGTGGACAACCATTTAGATATGAGCCAGCAGTGTGCAGCAGCTGCCAAAAAAGCCAACACAGTTCTGGGCTGCATAAACAGAGGGATAGAATCAAGATCACGTGAAGTGTTAATAGCACTTTATAATGCCTTGGTAAGGCCACACTTGGAATACTGCATTCAGTTTTAGTCGCCACGATGTAAAAAAGATATTGAGACTCTAGAAAGAGTGCAGAGAAGAGCAACAAAGATGATTAGGGGACTAAAGGCTAAAACATGAAGAACGGTTGCAGGAACTGGGTATGTCTAGTTTAATGAAAAGAAGGACTAGGGGAGACATGATAGCAGTGTTCCAATATCTCAGGGGCTGCCACAAAGAAGAGGGAGTCAAGCTATTCTCCAAAGCACCTGAAGGCAGGACAAGAAGCAATGGGTGGAAACTAATCAAGGAGAGAAGCAACTTAGAACTAAGGAGAAATTTCCTGACAGTTAGAACAATCAATAAGTGGAACAACTTGCCTGCAGAAGCTGTGAATGCTCCAACATTGGAAATTTTTAAGAAAATGTTGGATAACCATTTGTCTCAAATGGTGTAGGGTTTCCTGCCTGGGCAGGGGGTTGGACTAGAAGACCTCCAAGGTCCCTTTCATCTGTTATTATGTTAAAAAAGAAGATTTTTGTCACAGTAGATGCAGTATAAACAATGTTTGCATTTTTCTGCCAGCGATTGCCAGTTTCTACTGAAAGAACATGGATGGAGATTTCTTTTCCCCACTATTCCACCACTATTGTGGTAATCCCTAAGCTTTATGAGCAAACACAGAGATACTGCAGTGGGGAGGAGAAAATCTGATCACAAAATTAAGCTAAAATTTTCATCTTTGTGATATATGTCATACTCCCATTGGAGCCTGAATCTGTGGGGAAAGACGAGCTGGGAACTTGAGCCGACAGAGATTGAAAGGGGGGGGGTTGTTGTCTTCAGAAGAAAATGGGGAAGGCCAGGGTCTTTCAGGATTAGGACAGCTTGTAGACAGGGAGGAACAGGGGCAGGATGAACATGAGAGACAGAGCTCAGGCGAGGAGCAAGGACCACCCCCTCCTGATCCAAGAGCTTGGAGAGTGGAAAGAAGGCGTGAACAGCACAAACTGAGCAGGCTACTCAGGAGAAGAGTGCCCTGCCCATCTTCACAAGGCACATCTGGGGAATGAGACTTAAGAAGATGCTCTGGGGAGGGTCACTTGTCAGGAACAAACACTGAGTTCCAGAAGTGTTGAGTGCCAATGTTTGAACTTTCCAAGAGTCCTTGCATTCTTTCTCGCGTTCTGAACTAACTACCTGGATCTTTTGCTTCCTGAACTCCTTGATTTGTCCTGCTGGATTTATTGTTGTGCAGCCCTTGTATACACAGCGCTAGGCTGGACTAAGTGGAGCCAGAGGCTGCTTGAGGTTTGTGTGGGGGTTTGTTATCACTTTGCTCTGGGACTTGGAAAAACCGTGAGAGCGTTTGGGGAATTTTTTATTTTTTTTTTTGCATTTATATCCCGCCCTTCTCCGAAGACTCAGGGCGCCTTACACTATGTCATTGCTCATTTGGAGCAATAAAGGGGCAGTTTGAACTGCCAGCTGTTTGTGTTATCTCTGTGCCATGCCCCAGGTCATCTCTCTCTCTCTCTCTCTCTCTCTCATACACACACACACACACACACACCATGCAATTTCTTTTACTTTAATAAATATTCTTGACATGCCTATTTTTTAAATCCACCAAAACTATGCTAAGTAAAATACATAGTTTAGAAATGAATAAAAGTATCTGTTTTCCTTAACACCATGCCATACCTTGATTTTTGCACATGAATCAAGCTGACCACCAGATTAAAATGATCATACCTTACTTAATAATCTTTTGTTGTATTCTGCCCTTTCATGCTAAGTGACAGAACAAATAGAAAACTCTTCTATTAACTACAACTTCCTGTTTCAGCAAGAAATAAATAATGCTTAATGTCATAGTTCCCAAATGGGAGTCACACTGAACTCATAGGGTCACTGCAAAGTATTTTAAATTTCCAAAGAAAAGCCTGTGATACTTGACATCTGTCAGACATTGCACGAACTGCTAGCCTAGGAGCACAGTGAAAAAATTACCAAGACACAAAGGACACCATGAACTAAGAGGGAACCTCTGATTTAATGGATTTGGAATAAACCATGATAATTTTAAATCCTGCCATCTCCAAAGCAACTGTGAACTACTTCCTACTTTGAGTAAACTGAAGAGCCCTGGGTTTATTTAATTTCACCAGAAAACAAGAGAGCAAAAGGGTTGTATGAACTTGTAGAAACCTTGTTCCTATCACTGTTTATTTACCAGATAAATATCATCCCAACTAGTCCAACACCATTTGGGCTGATTCCAGTTGCTGAAGACGGCTTGTAGAAAAAATCCCCATTGGTTCTAACTTAATTCTTAATTATTAATTTTGCCTCTTCCAAGCAGAGTTAGCTGCTTTTTTTCCCCTTAGTTAGCTGCAATGAACTACTTTAGAACTAGAAAAATCTTGAAGCTTTCAGCTCCCTCAACAAACCTGATCCGTCTTGTTATTGACCTCACTGCCTGGTTCCATCATGTCAATCTTCTGTCTATTATTTGCAGGCTCCTGAAGAAAGTTTCTGTTGGCTGGAATTACGTATACAGATCTTGATGAAGATAAAACCTGAGATAGCAGGTAAGACATACCCTCAGCACTCAGGAGATCTATTACTGCAAGGCGTAAAGGAATGACTAAACCAACGGCTAAAGGATTAAGGTCCGGAACCCTATTCTGCTACTTAGAAAAACATGAATGTTATGTACAAGCAGTTAAGCAATAGCTTATAAAGCATTGGAACAAACAAAATAAAAGTTGTCTTTAGACACTTGAGTTTTATAGACTAAAACGAAAAACTCTAAATGCATTTTTGCAGGATTAAGCCCTAAAAAATAATATGATTTAGTCATAATACATACTATAGACAGAACTACGTAGAAATTCAATCCAGGTCATTTTAAAAATAATTTTGGAGCAAAAAACAGTTGTTTCCAAACGTACAAATAACTTAAAGTAAACTGCTACGAACTTAAATACCAAAGACAGCAAACTCCATTCTGGCTGTTTGCAGCTCCAATGATCTTGCACAAAGATTAATTTCTAATATTATAAACATAAGCACCCTAATTTGGGCTGATTTTTAGTTTTAAAAAGCCTCTTTTTTGCTTGAACTGCTTTTCCTCTGAATATGGCATCACATAGTCAGATGTGTTTATCAGACTGAATGAACATTCAGCACACTCATAAATACCGTATTTTTCGGACTATAAGACACACTTTTTTGTCTCCCAAAACGGGGTAAAAATGTCTGTGCGTCTTATACACTGAATATTGCTGAAGCCCGCCCACCTGCTGGGCGTTTTTTGGCCTCCTCATGCCTCATTTTGACAGAACTGAATGAACATCCTTGACTTTGAGCCTCTTTTGATATTTTTCTTAGCTAGCTGCAATGAACCACTTTAGAACTAGAAAAATCTTGAAGCTTTCAGTTCCCTCAACAAATGTGATCCATCTTGTGACTGACCTCACTGCCTGGTTCCATCATGTCAAACTTCTGCCTATTATTTGCAGGCTCCTGAAGAAAGTTTCTGTTGGCTGGAGTTATGTATACAGATATTGATGAAGATAAAACCTGAGATGGCAGGTAAGACATACCCTCAGCACTCAGGAGATCTCTCACTGCAAGGCTTAAAGGAATGACTAAACCAACGGCTAAAGGATTTAATACATCCCTCAGCTATCTAGACCAGTGATGGTTAACCTTTTTGCCATCGCATGCCAGGAGGGGTGGAGGGGGGTCGCGCACATGTGCAGCCACACCCATAATTCTATGCGCCCCACCCCTGTGCATGCGTGCGTGACCATCCCACCCTGCTCTTGGCACGTGATGGCCTGGTAGGCTCGTTTTTCTCTCTCACCTGGCTCCAGAACCTTTCTAGGAGTCTGGGGGGTGGGCGAAAATGTCCTTCCCCACTGCCCCGGAAGTCCTCTGGAGACCTAAAACAGCCCATTTGCCAACTTCTTGTGGGACCGGAACACCCTTTTTTTGCTGTCCCCAGCCTCCAGGGCCTCTCTAGGAGTCTGGAAAGGGTGAAAACGCCGCCCCCAAGAGGTCCTCCAGATGTCAGAAACAGCCCGGTGGGACTGGAAGGGACAGGTGGCACGCATGCCATAGGTTTGCCATCACGGTCCTAGACCTTCCCAGACCAATGGGCATCCAATCTTTGCTTCAAAACCTCCAGTGATAGAGCACTCCAGGAGACTGGCTCTTCTACTGTCTAATATTTTTCAAGATAAGGAAATTCCTCCTTATTTTAAGTTTAAATCTCCTTATCTATGTCTTCTCACCCACTTTCTATAAAGCAATAATTTGACTGAGAGAACCACCTCACAAGTATGCCACATTAAGAAGCATGCCTATTTTGTGGCTTTCTTTATAGAATAAAGCTTAATAATAAAGGAATTTCTTATAAATAGAACAAACTAATAAAACAATGTTAAAATAATTTAAAATGTAAACTTCCATTTAGGGTAAACGAAGTGCTTAACATTTCCTGGATACTTTAAAACAGAAGTATACAGTCTGAGACCACTACTGTGGAATATAGTCCCCAAGTACCTTGAGTATAATCCTACCACTCCAAAAATTGTTAACAATAACAAGCATTATTATTAGTAGTAGAATAGTAGTATGCTATAACATAGAATAATAGGGTTGGAAGGGACTTTGGACATTTTCTAGCCCAACCTCCTGCTCAAGCAGGGTACCCTATACCATTCTGAACAAAAGCTTGTCCAAACTCTTCTTGAAAACCTCCAGTGATGGAGCATCCACACAGTTTCCCTCCCCTATTTATTAATACTTACTACTATGGATACTAATAATAATAATATTTAAACTTGTATGCCACCCAACTCTGGGCAGCTTACAAGAAATCAAAGTAAAACCAATAAAATGTAATTATCTGCCTGTGACCTGATGGGCATTTTGACAATGATTCTGTACCCTTTCCAGCCTCATAAGTATCAGTAAATCCTTTTTCTGAAATCAAGTTTTCTTTTGATTGATACATGGTTCACTTCCACAAACCTATTCTATGAAGATAACCAGTGTGGCAAATAACACATGTATGTTTTTTTTAAACAGGGGAGGGTCACATCTCAGTGTTATCTCCTGGACCTAATTTACTCAATTGAAATGGGACATCATATATTTTTCCCATTAAATACACTAAATGCCAGATCAATGTGCTAATAAGCAGGATATAATATTGGATGTTATTAGTTTCACCAGAATCTTTTTATCTATTACAGGACTTAGATGAAGCTCTGATCACACTATACAATAGTTCAGAATTACAGATAGTTATAAAGGTAGTTCAGAATTGCTGATAATTCACAAACTGCCTTTCACCACTCAGGAACTTTCATTCTTTCAAGAAGACTGAATGGAAACAAATTTCTTTTATCCACTTCCAGTAGTTATTTCTTCTTTCTGCAGATCCATGTTTCTTATTTTCTTTTGAGATGTACCCATTTTTACAAATTATAAACTTGCACTTATTACACAGACTAAATGGCTTTATTGATTCCAAGCCAATTTTTACTTTGACTAAATTTACAACATATTTTAACATAAAAGTAGCGTAATTAAAAGTTTACAAAAGCACGGTGTTTTTACATTAGAAAGAAGACTGGAAAGCTTTAGAAGTTTTATTAAAGCACTAATTATAATCTCTATATTTAACAATATGCAAAAGATCTAAGCAGAACATGAACTTTTCAATATATCTTTTACTTACCAGCTTATCATTTTCATTAGGCATTTCAAATACACATCTCAATTTGGAGTCCATTAATTCATCAGATTTTGCATCCTTCCACTATGACAACAATGAAAAACATTAATTATGTTACTAGTTGTTGTCAAATAAATTTTCATAATGTATAAACTCTGCTTTGTATACTGATTTTCAAGAACTAGCATGGCTTAGCAGATAATTGGTCTTTAAGTAGGAAATCTAGACTTAAACCCTTGTGATATATAAATCATTCTTCATCAAGCATCAATATTTTTTGTAGTTTTGAATAGTCAGTTTACCTTTATATTGGAACCAAAAAGCTACAAATACCAGAAAATGGGTAAGCTTATTTCTGAAACCATGGTTTGAAATCTAGTCAGGGATGTAACAATCTCCTAATTCAGATGTAAAATGAACCTACACTAAATAAAACCAATAAAGATGTCTATATTCATGCTATACTGAGAAGAGGAAAAGTGCCATATGCAAGAAATACATATTTGATTATATGTGCTATCACATAACTTTAACTACCCACACAAAGTTATTTCTAAGACAATGGACAATATATACTTATGAATTATTTTATTAGGAAAGAAATTTGACAGGCACATTCTCAGCAGGAGGGAGCCTGCAAAGTTGTAATACTGTAGATTACAACCTGTAAAATGAGGAAGAAAATACAAGTCTAAATTGTTGCAATTCTTATTTTTACATAGAGTAAAATTAATCAGCCATTTTGTAGTGTTCCTCACAATACTGTCTCAAATATCCAGATATGTCAGTAGGTTCAAAATTGCTGAAGCTCCTCAAACAGACAAAATACTGAAAACACTAAAGCTACTCTGAGAAATAATGCCTTTTCTCCCCAAGCAAAAACCATCCCAATTCCAATACTTTGTCTCTAAATTAAGTGATTTGAAATCTTTCTCAGATACTGATGCTGTTTTTTAAAAACAGATTCAGAGAAGTTGGAAAAGCTTTGAGATATATGAGGCAAAAGGAAGTCCAAGGGGGCTGATTTCAAAAAAACTGAAAAGGAATTCGTATCTGTCCTTTTACTAAAAACTGAAATTGTAGATATTTACGTACCACTGCTTCCATATCTGTAATGTTTGGAGGGGCAAAGATCGTCTGTACCATAAACTTATGTTTACTCTTCTCATTTGGATCATAATCAAAAGGCTGTAACATAACTGCATAATAGACAAAGTTTGTATTATACAAAAGTTTGCAAACTTTTTCTTGTTAACTTTTAATTTTCTTGTAAATTCAGAAAATACAGTGTATACTTTGAAGTTTTTTCAATAACCAAATTCTTTTATTATGTATCAGCTGATCCTTATTTTCTTGTAATTAGCTACACTTTATAATTTGAAAAATAAGGTATTATTTCAAATATTTGTCATCTTTAATTTAATAATTTATAAGTCTCAAATGAATATAAATTCAGAGAAGACAAATAAACTAGAGTTCCATTAAGAAATAAGAAAATTTTTGTTATACACTGTATTCAATGTTCTGAAGTATATTAAAGATGATCAGTAGCTCTCAAATTAGAGTCCAATAATGCTGTATTTTTTCTGTTGAGGATAGAATGTATTAGTCATTTTGCAAGTACAAGTGATAGAGAAACTAATCTTATTACATAAATAGAACTCAACACATATTGCATTGAATACAGCTTTTTAGTACACATTTTATGAAGAGTCTGAGACTACTTTATTTATTTATTTATTTATTTATTTATTTATTTATTTATTTATTTAATTAATTAATTAATTAATTAATTTATACACCGTCCTTCTCCCGAAGGACTCAGGGCGGTTTACAGCCAGGGTAAAAAGCACAAATCAGAAACATTCTCAGCCAATTTATTTACTTTATACAACAATGTGTACTTGTTCTTCTCATTAACCATTAGAAAGTAAAGTAAAGATAAAACAAAATACCCTTCCTCCCAAAAGGCTGGATAGCTTCAACAGATAAAAACAGAGCTCATATAAACATTTGCCTAAACAGGATACATTTTGCCCTGCAGAAAATATTACACCCAATTCACGTACAACAATTAAAAACAATCCAAAGGATTTATTTTGGCTTATCTGAAAGTATATATTGTAAACCAAAGTTTATTACTTGAGATTAGTTCATATATCACACTGAGCCAAATCTGAACAATTCACATTATAACTTTTACAATTAACTTACAATTAAATAAGGACCAATTGAGCCTTCCAAAGCAAAAATAATCAGAATGGATATAATTATTAGATGAATTCACCTAGCAAGGCACTAGCTATTTATGCCCTATTACTAGTGTTTTCTTCTTTAAAAAATCCAGTGGCTAGTAAACGAGTTTTAATGCTAAAGTTTTAATTTCTACTCATGAGAAGGGAAGAACAGTTAAAGCATTAGGCACTGCTACATGATGTCCTTGTATAACATTATTTAAGGCAGGGTATATGCTACATATATATTGAGGAAACTGGAAAGGAAGAACAACAACATTGTTTTAAAATTGAAGAAGAAACACCCATAACTTATGCTACCCATTCCGAAAATGCAAAGAATCTGCAAGCCCCAGTATTAAAAGAACACAGTAAAAAAATGGAACTTAATTAAATAGAAAGACGACCAAATTAATGACATGCACAACAAGCACTCTTAGAATTGAGAGTAAAGATACTGAGGTGTGGATAGCTTTTGCCTTTTAGGGTTAACCATCAACAGCAAAGGAACGAGCAACAAAAACAAGTAACAAATAAGCCTCACATTAGCACTTAGTACAGCAACCACGAAGGTTTTGGAAAAGATATTCAAATGTTTTGATGTGTCTATGCCTACAAAAATCAGAATCATGCAAGCCATAACTGAATGGAAATAAAAGTTGGACTTTTAAGAAGGGTAGGAACAGTAGTGTTGCCTTTGAAAATTTGTGTTGGAGAAGACTCCTGAAAATACCATAAACAGCCAAGAAAACAAACACATCACTGAAAACTCAACCCAGGTAGTATTTTATACCTTCTCTCTCACCACAATCGACAAATGCAAAACTGTAAGAATAAGTCTCAGTATGTTCCTTCACTAGGACAATTACTCCCTTATTCATTTACCATACACTCTAAGCTGAAGATACAATTTTGCTATATATGTACCTACAAAAAAATTCCATCTCTCCACCTTCCTACTAAATATGGGACAGCTCCAGTCAGCAAAATTCATTTGAACCTACAGCATTATCCTGTTACAACTACCCTTTAGGTAGAAGAGTTAAAATACATTGAACATGATATATTTATTTTGATTAAGTTGTATGTACTTTGCCTATCTAAGTAGAGATTAATAGAGTTAGATTTTCTCTGCCTAGAACTGACCTTACCAGATTGACAGAGACTTTCCCTGTAAGCCTTTGGTAGCTACAAAAATGCTAGATAGGGTAGAGGGGAAACTGCTTTGTATATTCACTCATAATTTATCATGCTTACTTTAACCTAGTTACCTTAAACATTTCAGAAGAATAGACAAAGATATGTCAATGACAAGTTCAAGGACATCTGCCATCATTTAGCAAAATATAATTGATGTTTCTGTTTTTTTATTATTTATATTAGAATACTGAAAAAAAATATTTTAACTAAAAATATTGCCGATAGAAGGAAACATGTAATGTACTACAAAAACAAAAGGTGACACATTTTAACTGATGTTTATATTATAAAATATCTTCATTATTCTCTAAAGGCAAAACTATTTTTAACGACAACTAAAATATTAAGGCAGCCAATAGTAGAAAAGCATGAAATCACAGTACAGGAGCCACATAATTCTTCTCCTAAAACAAGGATTAAGAAAATGCTAGTAGCACCACCTTGTGGATCTGTAGAGAACAGGCTGATAAAGCACTAGCAACATTATAATGATGTATTTGCCTAAAGTATGAAAATTATTAATTTAAACTGATTTCTCCCCAAAGGAACATAAAATAAATTCAGACCCAAGTTTTGGCAAAGCACAGCTGCTGCTGCTGCTGCTTCTTGTCATCCTAAGGGTGCCAATTCCAGCTCAAACTGGTGGATAGCTTTCGCCTTTTAGGATCAACCATCAACAGTAAAGCATGAACACTCCAATTCCAAATAACTGTATGTAAATGACAACTTGTTTATGAGTAGGCATATGTGCATCTGCATATATATTTGCCACAAACACTGTAGATAAACTGACTTCCAAATTTCTCTCTCACACATACATAAACATACTTTTAATAACTATTTTATAGAAATTTATTAATTCCTGTAAAATTATAATTGCCTGTAAAGATGCTCCTTTTATGAAATCAATTAACCCCTATCTGCCTATATTAACTATTATCTCTCATACAACTAAGTATTTTCTGCACAGATTTTCATTTTTTTTTTCTCCAGAGGAAAGATAGATAGGAAGAAGATAGGAAGGGGCAACTGCACTAAAAAGGAGAAACAAGAAGTGGGAGAAAAACTGGATATAGATAAGGGAAGAGAGTTATCAAGGGAAGGAAAAGGGAGATATTTGTTTAGATTAAATGCACCAGACAAGCAGTCCTTCTCAACACTCAACCCAGTGACTTCTATTTTTCTTGGTGAATCTAACAGGGTGCTTCCAATTCACAATAGATTATCTGGGGTGGGAAACTCATTATATCATGTAAATAATAATTATTATTATTATCCTAGTAGGTTTTCTTCTTCCTGAAGGTGAATTAAATGTTATTTCCAAAAAGAAATCTTAACTGGTGGCTGGGGGTGTAGGGTTCATTGAGGAAGCATAAGGTGGTTATCTGCATCTTTCTTTAAAACTTCCTTCTCTGCTCCTATTTGGAATTCATTATATCAAACTAAGTTAGTGCTTTTAGAGCTTTGATAAGGTACAGGTGAATAAATAAACTGGCTTGAATTTTTTTGTAATTGTGGCCTCTTACTAATCCACACTTATTCTGGAGTAAAAGCTAGTGCTACTGGTCCATAGAAATGTCGAAAAGATCTCTATATCTAATATCCCAACTAACTCTCCCAACAAAAATTCAAGATTATTTTCTTAATTAAATTATTAAGCAGAATATAAGTAGTATAAATGTCAACAAATAATAATGTGGTTAGTTTCATCTGAAATTTTTAATGACTCAAATAATAAATATATCATTTATTGGTTTTTTATTATGCACTACTAAATATTCAATACCTTTATAAATAAAAAAGCCCCAAAAAGGAACAAAATTGTATTTAATATTTTTACCAGATACAGTTACTGAAGTTCCTGGGTCAATAATTCCACTATTTGGCCGCACACAGTATCGACGAGGTGCTGTAGTCTTTACTTTAAAGCATATTTTTCTGTCTGATGGATTTCGTAGTTTAAGATTCGTGGTGACTACATCTGTAAAAGGACCTGTAAAAAGTTTCAAGAATTATTTTTAGGAATTAATTCTTAAACATTTAACAAAATGAAAAATCAATAGACTATTCTTAGAAGACTGTAGAATGTGTCAAGTTAGTATGCTTTTTTTAAGTGTTCCAGTTTGTTTTTCAGTGCTTATGCTATCATTTCTACCTGTATTCACAAAAATAGAACTTCTTTCTTAGCAGTTCTTTCATGTAAGTTGTATCAATCACCCCATTGAAGAACCAAGAGTCCCACCCAAATAGAATTTTTTATATGTATGAAGAAATTTTTTTATTACATTTGCCATCTAATTTTAAGTACCATATTTTTCAGAGTATAAGACACACCTTCCCCCCCCCAAAAAAAGACGGTGAAAATCTTGAGTGCGTCTTATGCACCGAATGTAGGCCCACCCACCCGTCAGCTCCCACCGTTCTGAAGTTGTCGGCCTCCGCACGTCGCATTTTCTGGTGGTCCCAGGCAGCGGGGATCCTCATTTCTACTCGGATTTTGATAACGAGTAGCACAGATCATTTTATCCATTTAAAACAAACCCTATCACTCTATGTGCATTTAATTGGAATGGGTGGGGTGTGGTATGGGTGGATAGGGTATGATTTTCATGGGGGCAGAAGAGAGACTTGGTATCTAAAGCTCCACTCTCAAGACGCCCCCGTGTTCTACCTATAGCCATAGGCGGTGAAAGCCTGGCTTTCTCACAGCAAGGCCCAATAGAGATGCAACACTTCAGCCCTCCTGGACACTGCCATCTCATAAACACGGTGCCTGGCTTCCCAGCAAGCCCCCTGCGCCTTTGCTGCCTCGGTTGGAGCCCGATTCCAGAAGTGGCCCAGGGAAGCGCGGAGGTCAGGACTCAGTTAGCGAAGTGGACACTGTGCAGGGGGCGTAAGGCAAGGTGCTGCCACTCAAAAACACTGTTGCTGCGATCTCCGCCACCTGGAACCCCCCGAAAGCACAATGCTCTTTTTTTGCCTTCATACGCCCCGTTTTTGAAATCAGGGAAGAAAGTGTTTTTGGGCAGCAGCGCCTGCCACACGACTCCTTCGCTGCTACCCGAAAACACTTTCGTCCCCGATTCCAAAAACGTGTGTGCAGAGGCAAAAAAGAGTATTGCATTTTCAACGGCAGGCGGTTCCTGCCAGTGCTGCTGCCCGAAAACACTTTCCTCTCCAATTTTAAAAACGGGGCGTGTGGAGGCAAAAAAAGAGCATTGCGTTTTCAGGCAGTTCCAGGTGGCGGAGATCGCAGCAAGTGTTTTAGGTGGCAGCCCATTGCCTTACGCCCCCTGCACAGCGTCCACGTTGCCAACTGAGTGCCAACCTCCGCACTTCCCCGGCCACTTCTGGAATCATGCTCTGACCAAGGCAGCAAAGGCACAAGGGACTTGCCACGAATCCCAGCACCATGTTTATGAGATGGCAGCATCCAGGAGGACTGCGTCTCTATCGGGCCTTGCTGTGAGAAAGGCAGGCTTTCAACACCTATAGCTTTAGGTAGGACGATAGGGGCATCTCGAGAGTGGAGTCTTTGGTGCCAAGTCCCTCTTCTGCCCCCATGAAAATCATCCCCCACACCACCCACTCCAGTTAAATGTGCGTAGAGTGATAGGGTTTGTTTTAAACTGATAAAAATATCTGTGCTACTTGTTATCAAAATCTGAGTGGAAGTGAGGATGCTGCTGATCCTGCTGCTGGTAGGCAGAGGCAGAATTCTTTTTTTCTTGTTTTCCTCCCCAAAAAATTAAGGTGCGTCTTATAGTCCGATGCATCTTATAGACAGAAACATACGATACATTGGAAATTGCAATCATATTGTTGACAATACTGCTACAATTGTGCAATAAAAATTAGAGTTAATTGGAACTAAAGTAGTATTTGCCACTGTGGTAACTATCTTTCCTTAGTTCAGAATGGAAAAAGAAAAACAAATAATAGGAGAAAGAGAGCTACCTAAGTACAAAATTTTATTTTAGTTGCTAAACCCAATGTTCTCAGAAGTTACACATTAAGACTTCTAGAAAACGCTTTGGTGATGTTCATATTGTCTCAATAAATTCAACTAGAGACTGGAAGTTTTGCTCTTTTCACGTAGAAAAGCTCTTGACTAATGTGAAAAGGCTAACATTTTCAAACTAGGCTATTTCTGAGTATGAGCAGAAGTATGATTTTAGAAGATTATTTTTTCCCATCAAGAACAACAAAAAGAGGTTATGCAAATGTCCTTCCATTTGCCTAACTAAGATAATGTCAAGTTTTCCAACCCTTTTAGTCTATGTATCTTCATAGAAAAAGAATCATTATTCAAAAGTGGGGAAAGAATTTGGCATCTAATTTTACTTTTAGAAAGTTATCTTTCCAAATGAACTTATAGAGGAGATAAGACGTTTTCTGAGTGATTATGGCCATCCAAGTCAAACAGTGCAACTCTGACCAGCAGATCAGAAAACAACCAAAATAAAACAACAATAAAATAATATCAGCAGTTCCAAGAAGGTTCCACACCCATTTGCACTACTCAGCTGACCCTCATTTGGAAATCATCAAAGCTATGATGGCAGTTAATGAGAGAAACCTATGGCCCTCATATTACAGCCATCACAGCATCCCCCAATCACATAATTGCAATTGGGGAAACCCAAGTTTTAGTCCTCCTTTAGGCATGAAAGCCAGCTGGGGGACTTTAGAGCAATCACGGTCTCTCAGGCTTAGGGAGACGGTACTGGTAAAACCACTTCTATGTAGTCACCAAGAGGCAAGATTGATTTAAGGGCCATGACAATAACAATGACAATACATACACACACACACACACCCCTCAGCATGCAAACTCTTAAATTTTGTTTTTAACATCACTAGCCAAACTGTGTATGCACAGGACCGTAACATTGAAGTAGATCACAGCAGTCAAGAAATACATTACTGACTAGCACGTGGCAGACCAGCCCTCAAGGCCTTGGAAAAGATATTCAAATGCTGCGATGTGTCTGGGGTGAAATCCAAAAGGTTCTGACAGGTTCTGGAGAACTGGCAGCGGAAATTTTGAGCAGTTCGGAGAACCGGTAGCGGAAATTTTGAGTAGTTTGGAGAATCGGCTGGCCCCAGAGCGGGGTGGGAATGGAGTTTTTGCAATATCCTGCCCCCAGGAGTGGGGAGAGAATGGGGATTTTGTAGTATCCTTCCTGGAGTGGGGTGGGAATGGAGATTTTCAGTATCCTTCCTCTGCCATACCCACTAAGCCACACCCACTAAGCCATGCCCACAGAACCGGTAGTAAAAAAAATTGGATTTTACCACTGGATGTGTCTATACCTAGAATAATCAGAATCATAGAAACCCAGGTATTCCCTGTGACAATGGAAGCAAAATGTAGATTTTAAAGAAGCAGGATAGAAGAACTAACAAAGACTTCAAAAAGTCCTGGGAATATAATGGATAGCCAAGAAAACATATTAATTGATCAATGAACAAATCAACCAAGTGTTCTTACTCAAGGCACAAATCATCTCAAGGCACAGACTCAAATTATCTTACTTCTGACGCTTTATGCAAAGACCCAACTGTCTGAAAAGATTCTAATGCTAAGAAAGAAGGAGGGGAGGGGAAGGAAAAGGAAAATTAGCAGCAAAGTGGATAGTTATGAGCAAAAAGTGCACAACTGGGAGACTTGAAAGAACAGGCTAGGGCAATGACCTTTTTGGTGCCAAGTGCTCAAAGCGTGCACAAACCTCCCCCCCACCGCGGTCTGTTTTGGGCCTTGAAAGTCTCCTGCACCCCCACGCACGCGCCCTACCTTCCTGCACATGCACCCCACCCCCCGCACATGTGTGACAGAGACCCAAAGAGCATCTGGTCAGCAGGAGGTGCACGTGCATGCGCAGTGGAGCTGGGCTGGGGCAAAGGCTGGCATGCCCGCAGAGAGGGCTCTGCATGCCACCTGTGGCACACGTACCATAGGTTCGCCATCATGGGGCTAGGGACACATTGTTATAGAGAAAAATCTATCCATGTGGTACAGATTGATTAGACTACTGTGTTTTATCTCTTACCAATGCAAATGCAATGAAGGACATCGAAACCTTCTGTTTCTTTTTATTTAACTGCAGTCAATCAAATACCTAACAGAAAATAGGAAACCTAAGAAAATTATTTATGCATCTGTACATTTATAGTCCTTAACATTAAGAATATACAAGTAGTCCTCGACTCATTACCACGTTTGGGACCAGAATTGTGATCACTAAGCAAAGCAGTCATAAAAGTGTGATGTGACTACATCACTTAGTGATGACAATCCTGGCATTCCCCATTGCCAGAGTTAACCAAATTCCACCGATCAATAGCCAAGGATCTCCCACCTCCCCCAATCCAAGCCATTCCAGGCTTGGTCCTTCTCAGCCATTCAACACTAAGTTAATTAAAAGGCAGAGGGAGGGGTTTCTGGTGCTAACTAGTCCCATAGCTGTGTTTGTCTCTGTCAACACCAAGCAAGACAGCAGAGCTATCTTTTCAAACCTTTCTGAAAGGCCAAGAGAATGGGGGTCTGCCTCACCTCTGGGAAGAAGAATGTTCCAGAAGGTGGGGGTGGGGAGCAACAGCAGACTGGGTGGGATGGGCTGATGTAATGAAGATGGTTCTGTAGCAGGGGTGGGTTTCACTTATCTTTGCTACTGGTTCGCTCACGTGCGCAGATCGGATTTCATGACGTCTAGGCGGGTGGGTGGAGCCTCCCACCGCTGCTGCTACCAGTTCACCCAAACCAGAGTGAACTGGTAGCAACTCACCATTATTCTGTAGGTAAGTTGGCTCATGTCATGTAGGGCTTTAATGGTCATAGCCAACACCTTGAATTAACTTACTCCCAATGCAGATTTCACAGCAAAGGTGTTACATGCCCCTCTTTGGGCATGCAAGATTGCTCACATGGCCATATTGTGTACTACCTGACGCTTTCAGATACATTTCAAGGGTAGCCTGTGTAGAATGCATTGCAATAATCCAAATGGGAGATGATCAGGGCATGACTGACCAAGCTGAAAGGGCATAACTGAAACACAGCATGGTTGAGCAAAGGCCCTCTTAGGTATAGCTGCCATTTGCTCTTTGAGCAGAAGCAGCGAGTCCAGGAGGACTCCTAGATTGCACTCTTTTCTCTCTGGGTAGTGCAACTTCATTCAAGACCAAAGGTGATGAACTCCTGGATTCAGAGCAGCCCACCAAAAGCCACACTCTTACAAGGATTCAGCTAAAGTCTACCGTTCTCAGGAGTCACACCAGAGACCTCAAATAACTGTCAACTCAAACTATCTTATAGGGTTGTTAACATTAGAAAAAGTGAGAGAAAGCAGCATTATGCATGTCACCTTGAACTTCTAATTTAAAGACAGGATCTAAATTTAACAAATAAATAAACACATTACATTTGTCTTCAAATTATACCACTATATAAATTTTAAAATATTTTCAATGTTTTTTCAAATTAAACTTTCAAATTTCTTCTCAATTTCTTCAAATCTTGATTTCCATATCTATGTATATTTCAGATACGAAAATAATCTGAGCACACTAGTATTTCCAAATACTGGGTATGACCTAAGGGGAATGAAACATAATCCAATTTTTAAATGTTAATAATACTTCATAGTATAATTTACAGATTTCACATATATCAACACTTAAAGGTAAAGATTCCCCTCGCACATATCCTAGTCGTTCCCAACTCTAGGGGGCGATGCTCATCTCCGTTTCAAAGCCGAAGAGCCAGCAATGTCCAAAGATGTCTCCATGGTCATGTGACCGGCATGACTAAATGCCAAAGGCGCACGGAACGCTGTTACCTTACCATCAAAGATGGTCCCTATTTTTCTACTTGCATTTTTACATGCTTTCAAACTGCTAGGTTGGCAGAAGTTGGGATAAGTAACGGGAGCTCACCCTGTTACGCAGCACTAGTGATTTGAACCGCTGAACTGCTGACCTTTCGATCAACAAGCTCAGCGTCTTAGCCACCGAGCCACCGCTTCAATGCTTATTATACTGCAAATATCCTCAAGATAGCAAAACTTTTCCAAAGGACTGCCAAAAGGATCACATGGTATATTCATAAATGTGATTAGTTTGTCATTTAAATGCACAACTGAGACAGCACTGAGGAAGGAATTTAAATCAAAACAGTTCCAGATTTTTATCAGTCGTGTTACACATATCCAGAAGACAGGATTAATCTTCTCTTCTGATCATTTAGATCAGGCCTATCAAACTGGTGGCCCATTGGCCAGATGCATCACCTGTAGGCCACACCCACCCCGGCTCCACAAGGGCAAAAAAACGCTGTGATACATCACGATACATCACATGATGTAATTGAGTTTGATACCCATAGATGAAAGTTTACAGCACAACAAAACATCTTTGGATATTTCTCTTTTGTATTATTCTTACAACTCAGCAAAATGTTGAAAGGGAATAAAAATCCAAGACTGTGTTCATCTGTCCTTTAACAGAATAATTCTCCAAAAAAAATAAGACAATGGGACCACATTTGGTAGGGCCGAAGTCAGCAAATGAAAGTTTGATTTCAAATAGGTAAGAATTACAAAGAAAATTCAGAAAAAATATTTCCCAATTTATCCTTATGGCAGATAGTGACTTGGAATATGACTGACAGTCCCATTCTAAGTATTGCTCCCTCTTGATCACTTGACCCTGAATGAAGCATTCATAGTCTGCCCTCTGCTTCCCAGTGCACATGTATATAGAGGACATCTATACTGGTAGTGACCAGTTCTGACCAGTTAGAACTGGAATTTCTGTCACTAAGCAATGAGGTCACAGTGAGTCAACACATGACCATGCCTGATTTTACAACATTCTTTTGATACTGTTATTAAGCAAATTCTGCTTCCCCCATTGACTTTGCTTATTGGAAACACCCTGGGAAGATCACAAATAGCAATCATGTGACTACAAGAAGCTGCAACTGTCATAAATACATACCAGTTGTCAAGCACCTGAATCATAATCATGTAACCATGGGGAGGCTGTGATGATTATAAATGGGAGGACTGGTCATAAGTCACTTTTTTCAGCACCATTCTAATTCCTAAACAATCATTAAGTAAGTGGTTGTTGTTGGGAACTATTTATGGCTAGCATGCTGACTAGTAGGAAGGAATAAATAATGAGAAAATGACTCCAAGGAATTCATCATAAAAATTCCAACAAGACGACAGTCCTCATACCAATTACATATAGAAATGTACACAAGTTCAATTTATGCACACTGTTAATCCCAGGAAAGTGTATGCATCAGGGGTGGATTCTAATTTTTTTTACTACCGGTTTGGTAGTTCTTCTCTAACTTGCGCAAGACTGTTAGCGAGGTCATCCAGAAAGTCTTGGAGGAGCGAGCAGAGGTTATTCTCGTAGCACCTTACTGGCCCCGATGGACCTGGTTCGCGGACCCATGAGCGTAACAATTGCTCGCCCCTGGAGGATTCCTCCAGACTGGATCTCCCTATACCAGGGGGCTATCTTCCATCCGGAATCCCAGTGGTTCTAATTGGCCATCTGGTACTTGAAAGGGAGATCCTGAGGAGGGATCAATTCTCTAGAAATGTGATTTCTACCATCCTGGCTTCATGACGCCCGTCAACAACCCGCGTATACAATGCCACATGGTCCTCTTTCTGCCACTGGTGTTCTAGGAAAGGAATAGTCCCTACATCAGCATCTGTCCCACGGATTTTGGCTTCCTTCAGGAAGGTTTAATACAGGACTAACCACAAATATACTCTGCCGGCAAGTCACTGCACTGGCAACTATCTTACCTTGTGAAGGGGCCACAACCCTTTGTCAACATCCATGAGTTCGTAGCTTCCTGAAAGGGGCTTCTAACCTTCGCCCCCCTCCAGTCTAGAGATATCCATCCTAGGATCTGAGCCTGGTACTTCAGGCACTCATCTCATCGCCATTCGAACCATTGGACTCTGCCAGTCTCAAGCGCCTGACCTTCAAGATGACCCTTCTAGTAGCGATAACATCTGCTTGAATTTCGGAAATAGCGGCCCTTTCAGTACGGAGAGACTTATGCATTTTTCATCCCGATCGAGTCATTCTTCGTCAGATCCGACATTTCTCCCAAAAATCAACACCTGGTTCCATAGAGCCCAGGAGGTTGTCTTACCTGATTTTTGTCCTAAATTCAGGCATCCTAGAGAACACTGCTGGCACTCCTTAGGGTCTGCAGGGCTCTGCATAAATACATTGACAGAATGGAACGGCACCATTCAGGAAGACGGAATCGTTATTCATTTCTTTTCAGCCAAGATCCTTAGACGAAAAAGTGATTCCATCCACCATCGGTCGATGGCTCAAGGCCTGTATTTCCATGGCCTACGATCATCAGAACCGACAGCAGCCTGGCTGAATTACAGCCCATTCTATATGAAGCGCAGCCACCAGAGCAGCTTGGGCCACCCAGGCTTCTATTCTAGAAATCTGCAGAGCGGTCACTTGGGCCTCTCCTTCACCCTTCGTCCAGAACTACAAGTTGGACAAGTTTGCCTCGGACAAGGCAGACTTTGGCCGAAGAGTGCTCCAGCAGGTTCTTCCTGTTAAGGGGACACTGGACTCTTCTACTTACCACCCTAGGGATATAAAGCTTGGGTATATCCCGTTGCTTGGACTCTCTAAGCAGCACACAGAAGGAACATTGAATTTATCTGAACGTTCATTCTATGTGCGCTGCGTAAGAGTCCAACCCCTCCCTATCTTAGATTGGGTCCAGGATCCTAGATAACTGTGTTTCCTTCCAGATTTCATCTTCTCCAGATCCTGACCCTCGTTAACAAACTGGAGCTCTACAGGAAGAAGAGGTGTGATTAAACAAATTTCAAGTCAGTCTCTGGCTGATCAGATGAAGTTAACACCCACTGCTTGGACTATCACGCAGTGCACATAGAATGAACATTCGGGTAAGTTCAACATTCCATATCCACAGATACCTAGCTAGCAACCCTGTTCAAAGTGGTCAAGTCCCTCCTAGATTGGGATGGGCCTGAGCTGCAGGCTCTCTGTGAAGACTGTTTTCAGGTAATTATTGGATATGCTTCCATCTACTCTGAGTTGGACTCTGTGCAAGCTCATGGAGTTCACCGTAGCCTTGTCAAATATGGTTATTTGGAAAGAATTTGAGCCTATGATGGCTAACCTTTTCCAGACTGAGTGCCCAAAGTGCACACGCACATATGTGCATGCCCGAACTGCCAAAATGCAATGCACACACGGCCATGCCCATGCCCATGCGCGGGTAGCCAAGTGCTCCCTGCCCTTGTACATGTGCAGCAGAGACCCAAAGATCAGCTGGCCTGTGGGAGACGTGCACGCATGAAGGGCAGAGCTGAGCTGGACCGATGGCTCGTATGCCCAGAGATGGTGCTGCGTCCCACCTGTGGCACATGTGCCATAGGTTCACCATCACATCTATAAGCCCTGAGAAAGTAGACAGGATTCTTGGGGGTTTTAAGTGCAGCCAGCTAATGAATCAGTTCCAGGTCTCTCCTTACTGATTAAAAAGTCTGTTGGGAGACAAAATATTTTTGCATTCAGTGATGGTGAATGAATCCTTGAAGGAAAGCAGTAGCTTGTCAGTTCTTAAAGAGGCAGGTGTCTGCCCCCTCCTCCAAGTTTCATCCTTGGATCCAACAATTCTAGACAATTTTCATCCTGCCTGCAACAATTCTCTTTTTAAGGTTAGAATTAGAGTTAGGCTTCCTTTTTAGGGAAGACTGCTGAGGAGGTGATCAGTTTGCAGCTACAGACCACCCTTCAGGGTATGGATTATCTTACCCTTTTCAGTTTCAGATCAGATGTAGCACTGAAACAGCACAGATCATACCTATAGATGATCCATGGTAGAACTGGAATGGGTTTTCATCTGGCCCTCTTTGATCCATCCCTCAATGACTTTTGATACCACAATGACATGGTTCTCTTTCCTCCAAAGCGGTTCAGATTGATGTGAACAAGAGAAGTTTAGCTTTGCATTCCTGCTTTAAAGATTTCCTCAGAGTTCCACTCTTTCTTCCTGCTCCTATTTAACATGTAAGACATATTTGTTAGCACAGGATTAAGTACCATCAATATGCTAATAATATGTGATGTTATATCCTTATCCCTGCCCAATCAAATTAAGTTCTTTTCCAGAGCCTGAAAGCTGTGGGCGTCTGGATATGGAAGAACAAGTTCTGCAACCCAACAAAAAAGTAATGACTGGATTTTAGTGCCATGATCCCTTTCCCTCACCCCTCTCAAATTTGAAAACTTTCCATCTTTAGATCTAGCATTCCCCTAGAGAGAACTTGATAACAATTTCAGGATCCTCATGGACTCACAATTCCTGTTTGCAGCAGGTAGCAGCCAGGAGCAAGCGATCCTTTTGCCTAACTCAATCTTGTATATCAACTGTGTCCATTCCTGGATTGGGAGGCCTTGTTATGTTTTGATTATATCTCAGACTACTGCAACATGCGCTATATCCCTTGAACATCACCTGGAAACTATGGTTGTCCAGAATGTACCATGGTTGGGTATAGCACATTATGCCAATTTGACATCAATATTTCATGAGATGCACTGGCTTATCATAATTTCTACTGCAATTCAAGGTACTGCTTATCACCTGTAAAGCCGTTCATAGCACAGAACTACTTTATTTGTAGAATCATCTATCTTCAACTATTTCTGCTTTCCTTAAGTCAGATAGAACAGTCAAGTTTTGGATCCCCTCCATGAACCAGTGACTTCTAATGAAGTCCAATAAGCATGCCTTCTCTGTCATGGCACATGCCCTTTAGAATAGCAGACCAGCCAAAATACAGATAACCTTGATTCTGCTGTCTTCTATAAAACTTTAAAGGCAAAGCTTTCCCCAAGCACTAGGTTAGGATGTAGGGTAAGTCTATTAGGAAACCTAGATCAAGATTTTGATTTATTTATTTTTTTGATGCTTTATTTATACTGTTCTACTGTGGTTCTTTTATATTTATGGTATGCCTTGTTTTGTTTTTAATCCTAAATTAGCTGTCTAGAGTTGCTTTTTATGAATTGGGTGGCCATACACATTGTTTAAATAATAAATCTAACAAATAAATATTCAATAGGTGCATAGTACCACAAGAGGAGACTAGAGATATGATAGTGTACCAATTTAAGGTCATGACATTCACTTAATGACCATAGTGATTCATTTAATGACTGACACAAAAAATACTGTAAAATCAGATCCAGTCATGTGGGTGCCTCAACACAACCAGAACAATTTACAATGGGAAATCCTGTCTCAATTACAATCATAAGTCGAGGACTACCTGTAAGATTTTAAAAACTACTTAAAATGTTATTTAATGAATGAATGAATGAGATTAGTTTTAAAACCTACAACATTTATTCATGTTCACTATCCAACCAACTATTTGGGCATTTTATTATGTTAGAAGCTATACAAAATGTGGTGAGTATTAAAATGTGGAAAATATTATGCTGAACTGACCAGGACTAGTAAGTAGCACAAAAGCCATCTTTAATGCTATCAAATGCATCAAAGCATACTATGCTTTCAGATTTCTAATGTGCTTTTAAACATTAAATAAAATTATCTCAAAATATGTCATCTTCCCAAGTTATACATAACATAAATTGCTTGCTTCAGCCAACTCCACATTCAAACACTGCCACCTGGAAATTATAGAAGGTGTCATTATATCAATACGCTCATCGGCTCTAGGTTCCAAATCCTACAATTTAAAATATATGCTACTGTGCTGATCAGGCAAACCCCAGAGGAAAATCCTTCAGTCTGTACATTCAATCATACAACCAATATTCAATCCCAGAAAGGCAGGAAAGCTCATAATGACTACAAAATTGAAGCCTCAAGGGTGATAAGAGAAGAATCTTGCCCTGGTTTGCTCAACAAGTTCCCCTTTCTTTACAATTGCTAACAAAAACTGTTGTCTGTAGAAAAAAGAACAATCAGTGGTATATCTTCAGAAACAGAACATCTGATGGAGCCAATTTGGTATGCATGTAGTCTTTGACTTAGAACCACTTATTTAATGATGGTTTGAAGTTACAAAGGTGCTGAAAAAAAGTGACACGATCCATTCTCAGTTATAACTGTCGCACCACCTCCATGGTTCCATGATCACAATTTGGGAACTTGGCAATCAGATCACATTTATGATCATTGCAGTGTCTTGTGATCATACAATCATAATTTGCAATCTTCCCAGCCAACTTCCAACAAGTAAAGTAAGTAAGGAAAGCCAGATGTGCTTAATAACCATGCGATTTGCTTAAGGATGACAGAGATTTGCTTAATAACTACAGCAAAAATGATTATAAAATCATGTCTGGTCATGTGATTATTCACTTAATGATTGCATTGCTTAGCAACCAAAATTCCAATCCCAATTTTGATAATAAATTGAAGACTATCTGTAGTAGTTAAGACTATTAATTCTAGTTCTGTTTTAGGCATGAAAGTCAGTTGGGTAACTTTGGGCAAGTCTTGTTCTCTCATTCCAACCCAACTCACAGGGTTGTTGTTGTGGAGAAAATAGAAGGTATGAGTATTAAGTATGTTTGCAGCTTTTAATTATATATTAATAATGAAGGATAAAAATCTAACACTAGTAATCTAGAAGAAGGAAAAAGCAAGGTATGTAGAAACATAAGCAAAGTGAGATTGGATATAGTCACGAGACCCTGATTAGTTTCCAGGAGAGAGCTAACAATCTTTCTCTGGGATTAAAGATGAGTGTGTGACTTGGAATCAAGAATATCTTCAAGGAGAAGAGAACAAGGCCTGCTTATGGAGGGACAGGCAAAGACTCTACGTAGCCAGGGATGATTTGTTTGGAAACCATGGTAACAGCAGTGTTAGGTGTCTGGATTGAAGAGAGAAAAAATGTTGAACCATGACCCATAAAACTGGTGAGTTAACAGGAGCTACAAAGAAGTGCTTCTAAAGCTTTGGTTGAAGGTTGCAATCTGAGGGAGTAAATACCAGCTAACCGGAGAATCAAGTTAGAGAAAATTCCTATTTTAAACGTCTTATCTTAGGTACCCAAGCTAAAAAATGTTTTAGTTTTCCTTATTTTTAAGATTTTTAAATACTAAGACTAATGATTATGTTTTCACCTCCTCACAAGGCGCTGTTATCTGGCCACAAAGCTCAAAGTTGTTAAAACCAGAAAGTGATGCTATAAAGAGTTGCATCATAATTATTATTGTGCTCAGTCTTGCAGTTGAGTTAATTTGCTTGGGCTATAAGAATCACATCTCTCACACAAATGGAATGATCAAAACATTTATTTCCTCCAGCAAGTGGTAACAATGGTAAAATATACTAAATCATAACCAAAAGCTATACCATGTACCCCAGCAGAAGGATGATAGGATCAAAGGTCATGATCCAGCAGGTCAAAACTTTCCAGCTGCATATACACAACCCAGCTAGCCACTCCCTACAGCTACTAAATGACCTTAATCCACTCATTTCATTCAGTGCATTACATCCATGAATTGAGAGAAGTATTGGTTTACCAATTGCTAAAAGCAACACAAATAAGAAATGTGTTAACTGTGATGAGCTGTGGTGATACCGTGGTTAGGATGCAATATTGCAGGCTAAGTCACTCCTCACTGCCAAGAGTTCAATTCCAACCAGCTCAAGATTGATTCAGCCTTACGTCCTTCTGAAGTTGGTAAAATGAGGACCGAGATTGCTGGGGGGGCAATATGCTGACTCTGCAAAGCATTTAGAAAGGATTATAAAGCATTGTGAAGTGGTATATAAGTCTATAATATGCTATTGCTATTACTATTATGTAACTGCTTAGGTCTATTCTTATATTCATTCAGTCTAAGGCATTTAAGAGTAGAATTGTATATTGCTTGCAATTTGAAGAACACAGATTAATAACAACTGTTAAAACATTTGTCCTAAACATTTTTACTGATTCTGTTTTTTTTTATGGATATTTTCCTAGTTTGTCACTGTGAATAACCAAGAATCCTTAAAACGCAACACATCAATCTGTTATGTATGGTACAACTTAATTAACTTCTCCATCAGCACTGCCAAATGTTTAATAATTGATATTTTAAACCTACTTCTCATATTACATGTAGACCTATTTTCTTTTGTATTATTAGAGATTCAGAAGCAAGTATTTATAATGGGCGGTTAGAGTCTATTTATTCTTAACCTATTTTCCAATCAAATTAAAATTTTATAGACACATATTTGCTATGTAATGAGCAATTTTTGCATTTTAGCAACTAAATTTAATATTTTACTTTTGTCCTCTCGAATCTTAACTTTTTGGCAAAGGAAAGTATACCAATAATATCGTTCTTGGAAAAGTATACCAGAAGCTGTAAGATAGATAAATCTAAAAGCCCCCATGAAAAAAAAGAGGTACTTTTGTAGCGCCTGTGAAAGCTACACCATAGTTATAGCTCTCTAAATCTAATAAGGGTATGGACAGTTTCTGGGTATGCTAAAAGGGGATTGGTTGTACCCATGGCTTCAACTATGCTAGTTATTCTTACATCACTATTTTTAGTGGTTAACTATTTTTTACGCTTGTGTAACCAACTGTATTTGCAGCTATATGTTTCATTAATAATACCACAAGCAAATGTGAGCTATACTCCTGAATATGTACTCAACGTTCACAGAAAATCTCAACATCAAGCTAACAAGGAATATTTAGTCGTTATAAACCAGCATATATACTAATAATCTGTAAGAATATCCTACATGGATTAATTAAATGAAAAGGTAATACAGAATGTGTGTTTCAACCAATTCCCTTTAATAAAAAAAGTTACTATATGTAACATAAAATTAGTAATTAACTTAACTTGAAATATCTAAAATTCTTGTATTGTAAAACCCATTAATAATTATGTGTTGCTACTGGTTTTTCAAAATTATGAAAACAGGATTAAATCTTTAAAAACTTTTAATACCAGTATTATTTAATATTTTCCATTCTATAAGGAGAATCTTGAAAAGAAGTCAATATTTGCATTGTTACCAAAGGAAGGGCAAGATCTTCCACTAAGAATTATAAACCAATTTTTCATGAGCAATAATTATTTAGTGTTTTCATCAATTTTTGGGAATAAATGAATTCCTACAAGACAAAAGTTCATTCATGAAAATCAATGCAGATTTCTACCTAAAAGATAATTTAAAAAGTGTGAATGTTATAGAATAGCCCAGGGATAGTCAACCTTTTTATACCTACTGCCCACTTTTGTATCTCTGTTAGTAGTAAAATTTTCTAACCACCCACCGGTTCCGCAGTAATGGTGATTTATAAAGTAGGGAAGTAATTTTACTTTATAAAATTTATAAAGCAGAGTTACAGTAAGTTAAAGCATATAATAATAATTACTTACCATTTAGTTTCACTTAAATAACGTGTGATAAACTTTTGCGCGGGCAAATAGTATATTTTCAGAAATTTAAATTGTCACAGGGAATTTTATGAAAACTTAATGAAAATGATTTTAAATAATGCTATGAATTTTTTTTAAAGTCAATTAAATTAAAAAAAAGGAAAATGCTTCAGTATCCGACAAAATCCCTACCGCCCACCATGAAAGCTGGAATGCCCACTAGTGGGCAGTAGGGACCAGGTTGACTACCACTGAAATAGCCAAACAATGTAGTGAGATCAAGCTATATTAATTTTCTTAGTACAGAGAAAGTTTTAGACACTCATCTGACAGGGTTGTTGTAGGGAAAGTAGGAGGAGGGAGAGAGGTTGCATATGTCCGTCGCCTTGAATTATTTGTAAAAATTATAAAGGTGAGATACAAATAGATTAAATTAAATTAATAGTGTTTTGACTAAATCATGTGATATCCAGAATGGAATAAAATTGTCTGCTGTCCCCTTTGTTGTTTATTTTGGTTCTTGAAGTTTTGAACAGAAATATTAGATCACATGAGAAGATAATAAGCCTAAAAATTAAAAATAATATGTTTAAATTCAGAGTTTTTGCTGATAATTTGGTTTTGATTTTACAAAACCCTCTGAAAGGGATTGCGTTTTTGATTAAAACATTGAAAGATTCTGGTGCACTAGCAGGTTTTAAGATTAATTTTTTTAAAAAGATAATGTTAAAAACATGACTAAACAAGATCAAGACAACCTGATGAAAAAAATCAGGTTTTAAAAATGACCTTTAAAAAGGTTAAATATTTGACTAGAAAAATATGAATTGCATGTTATTTCAAAATAATGTTAAAATATGGAATGAAGTTAAAAATATGGAATGAAGTTAAAAAAGAATGAGGTTAAGATTGAAAAATTGCAACTGTCTTAACTGTCTTCTTGTTGGGAAGAATTTCTGTGATTAAGATGAATGTTTTACCTAGAATGTTATTTTTATTCCAGACAATACCTATACTAACAACTGATGTAACATTTAAGCATCAGAAAAAAGGTATTCCCAAAATTGTTTGGCAAGGCAAGAAACTGAGAATTAAATACAAGCTGCTGGAGGATGCTAAAGGAAGAGAGGAGTTAGATACAATTTTGAAATTGTATTTTGCAGTTTGCTGTTTAATATGGGTGAAAGACTGGGTGACTTTAAGAAATAGACAGCTATTGGAATTGGAAGAATATGACTTAAGACCTGTTGGCACAGCTACTGGGATATGATAAAGTTAAAAGTTAATGTAAATTTTTAAAATCATACCTGAAAATTTTGAATTTGCATAAATCATAAGTGTCTCCTAAAATACCTTCATAGTTGTCGCCCTAAAAACCTTTTATTAGAAGGGAAATTACACTTAAAACACTGATGTGCTATATTTTTCCCAAGGAGTACCATGTTTCCCTGAAAATAAGACCCTGCCTTATATTTTTTTGAACCTTGAAATAAGCACTTGGCCTTATTACCATGCGCTCAAAAACCCGATTGGGCTTATTATAAGGGATGTCTTATTTTGGGGAAAACAATATTTAAGTGAAAACCTCGAGTTGGAAGACTTTACATGCCATTGGAACTTGACAAGACTAATGAATTTGAAAATGCTAAGACTGATTTTAATGTTGAATTGTATACAAATGATGGTATTATTGCTAAAATGTACTAACTTTTATTGAAAATTAAAACAGGATAAACAAGTGAAAGACTGTATAATAAAATGGACAAAAATAAATATAAAATACAGTTGGGTCAATGAGAGAGTATGAGGAAGAAAGGGTTTAAATTTACATTAAATTACAATCTTGAGAATTTTTATAAAATGATGTATTCCTGGTATATGACACTGGAAAAATTGTGAAACATATACAAGGGAATTTCAAATTTTCGTTGGAAATGAAATCAAACAGGGTATATTTTTTCAGCTTTGGTGGACATGCAAGAAAGCTAGAAAATACCGAGACTGAGCATGTATTCAGATGATTTTTAAAATGAGGGTATAATTGAAACTAGAGATTTTTATTTGGGGTTCAGTGGATAAACAAATGGAAACATCTTATGGAAACTCACTTTTATATGTGATGAACTGTAATGAGACTTTTGTATGCACAAGGATAGAAGGATTTACAAATAACTATGAAGCATACAGAAAGAATGAAGAATGGATGGTAAAGCTGATGGAATTGACATAGATGGCAAAGTTGACAGCTTTAAATAAAGAATATAGTAATTTTATTTCTATTTGGAAATCACTCTTGGATTTTTTGCAAAAAACTGAAATGTTGATTTGGGGATTTGATGATTAGAATTACACAGAATTACACAGGAGTAAAGAAATAATGTAGACAAATGATAAACTTATAGTAAAAGTTTATTTTTTTATTCATAACTCTACCAAAGAAAGTCAGAAATCATTATAGTTTGCTTGAATTTTTTTATAATTTTAACATGTTTTTTATTTATAATTGTTTTATAACTTTATAATTTTAACATGTTTTTTATTTATAATTGTTTTATGTTCACATATTTTGTGAACCACTCAAAGCTTACATGTTGCTTTGGCACAGAATTCAGTATGCTTTCTCCAAAACATTTAGCATGAGCTCAGTGAAACTTACTACATATGTGCATGACACATAGGTAAAACTTTTATTAACATCTTTATTCAAGTGTGTATAAAATAATATATAATATACATTAAACATGGTAGTTAAAATAAACTGTAAGAATTAAAGAGAATGAAAAGAAGGGAAAGAAAATATTGCTATCATGCTAAACATTATCTATGGTATCAGAGTTACAGGGGCAAAGATATTTGTGGAAGTGAATTTTTTTATATATTTACCATTGATTACTGCTGAAGGGAACTGAATCTGGCCAGAGCAAATGTTTTTGTTGTTTCAGACAGAAAAGTTTCCAAAACCTATGTACCCTTCGTGCTAAACTAATTTCGTATTACCATCCTACATCAAAACAGCTCTCCTTCAATGATCTTTTTACTTGGTTATTTTCCATCTTTTGTGTTGGTTCATTACAAAAGCCATAGGCTTCTAGATAGATTGGAAGTGATCTTTGTTAATGAGGGGTGTTAGGCCTATTCGCTTAAAGAGTACTTTTAGACTGTAATTAAAAATAATGATCCAAATCCTAGCTTCTATCCTATTCTTCATTCTAGTCCTAAAGCTGAGTTAGACACACATTTAGGGACTTGCATGATTAATCTTAAGAACTTGGGTCTGTATCCTCTGGGCTACAGTTAGTGTAATGCCTCACTGGAATCCCAAATAATAGTTATACCATTGCTTTTGCTTCAAAAAGTTTTAGTGGAGTTGGAATATAATGGCCAGCTTTGCAGAAACGAAAGGACAATTCACTGTGGCATTCCTCTAGACAACCTGCAATAAGTGGGCCAAATGTGAGTCCCTGCATTCCAACCACTGAAAGATCATTTCTTGGTAGTTAAAACATTTGACTTGTTTAGTCACTGATACACCACTATGCTTTTGAGGACTTTTGTTAAAGAATCAATTTTCCTTTTTCACAATATTGAACAAAGGACTCTTTGCATCCCTACCATAGATAATGACAGAATAACCATGTCGTCATGCAAGAGAAATGAAGGATGCCCATCAGTTAATTTTAGTGGGTGAAAGTTGTCATTATTGAGGTGCTGTGTAAATTCCAAAATAATGGAGCAACAATACAGTTTAATCCTTGTGCTGTTGAAATTGAGTTGGCTAGCTGCTCTTGGGAACCAAATCTTACCCTCGAGTTGGTGTTGCTATAAAGTTTATATATTAGGAGAAGCAGCCATTTATCTATGTTGTTAGATGGTGGTTCTTCCATCTACAAAAACTGAACAAAAGATTCAAAGCTATATTTCTTCACTAGGTGTTATAGGATTATCACTTAAATCTTGCTGGTCTAAAACCAGCTAGGATGTTGCATGTTTGACAATACACTGAAATGTCTTCATGATCTATCTTGCCAAGCTTCTACAGACAAAGACTCTTCTTAACAATCCCATTACAATTTCCTTTCATTGAAAATGTCAATGAATGAACCACAAATATTCAAAGCATTTGTATGTTCTACCATTTGAGCTATGTTCAGAAACAAGAATGACCATCTTGCATTATGCTAATGATTCTTCTAAAATATTAATAAACAGATAGTTCAAAAATATGAATACATTTGTTCATGTTCATAAAAATATAAATTCAATGAACCTTATAGGTTCAATTTCACATAATGAGTAAAATTTTCATATGAGAGCTTTCAGAACTTTCCCTGAAGTCCTATTCATTTAATATACATTATTTTCCCCAAACTGTAAACAATTAAAAGGCAAATCCTGTAATAATTCAGCAAACTAATTATTGTCTTGTCTTGCATATCCTTCCTCAGCATTCAATTCACTTTTGAGCAGAATGCTTTTCCTGTTCAGGGTTTGCATAGTTTAAAAGGCTGATTCCCAAGCACTCAATTTTTGAATTTTTTTTTTTAAATTACTCTGGAGGCTTTTATAGAATTATTATTTCATGCAAAAAGGGCTATAAGTATTATATATTCAAGACCATTCCCACATCTAATACATTGTTAAAAACCAAAGTATCTAATTTTAAAACGATCTATAAAATCTGGAAGTAATGACGAATACACTCCTACCAGAAGAAAAAAAAATATCGTTTTAAGTTACATTTACCTTGCTCTAATTTAATAACTACCACTGTTTTTCTAATGGAGCCAATCAGAAAGTAACATTTTTATCACCTATTATATAACAGTCCTACGGGATTTCACATCCGAATTTACTGTTCTAAGTATACAAGGGACATCCAAGGCTTATAAAGTTATCCGAGTCTTCCACGCCGTTTCATCGAACTGCAGCTGGAACTCCCTTTAATTGAGCCATCTATCAGAACACGAATGCAATTTATAAAGTTCAAAATGCAAAAGAGCATAAGCGTTGCAGTGGAAAACGCCCTGAACTAAGTACATACATGACACATCAGAGGGTGTTGGTGCAAGGTATCGCCACTCTTTTACGGTCGTATACCCCGCACGGACAAACCGCCGCGGTCATGCGCTGCATACAGTACTGTATTATATGCCGTGTACTGAATGGAAGGCAGCAACCCCCTTCGCCAGCCCCGATACAAAAAAAATAAAAAATAAAAAATAAAAACAGACGGCTGCCACAAGCTCTGAAAATACAAGACGCGTGGAGAGCTTCCACCACAGTCCACAAGCAAGGCATTTTCTGCAATTCGGGCCTCTCCTAGCCAACAGGGGAGGGCGGGGAAAAGTCGACCGGGAAAGACTCGGTGTCATGCCTGTGACGGGGGCCATTCCCGCCTCATAGCAGGAAGGACGCCGTGGTTCGCTGGCAGCCGAGCGTCCCGGGGTTCAGGGACGGAGGGTGCTGCGGTGCAGCAAAAAGAGAGAGAGAGAGAGAGAAAGGAACGCCTGCCAGATCTTAAGGCAGCTCCTGCCAAAAGCCGTTGGGCTCTTGAGCCTCTCCCCTTGCACTGGCGGACCTCGAGCAGCCGCTGAGGGGGAGCAGCAACCAGAGGCGACCTCGGAGGGAAAGCCAGCGAACCGCCGCTTTTACCGCTCACTATAGCAAACCCACCGGGAATTGGAGCGGGAGAGGCGGGGAGGGGGGTGTCGTAAAGACAAGGGAAGAGCAAAATGGCGACTGCGGCGCTTCGTCCTATTTCCCCCGAATCGACCTCCTTCTCAGGCCTCAGAAGGGGGTGTGCGGGAGGGGGGCGGCAAAGGAATAGCTCGGGCCTCCTCGGGCTACCCCCCCCCCTCATCTCTTCCCCCTTCCGCAGGCTCTTGAGCGCGGGAAGGATCCGGCTGAAGAGGCATAACGTTTCCTTCCCGGCCTTCTCGTTCTCGGCTCTCCATTCCTCCACCGGCCTTTCTATTACCGTACCTTTGAATTTTAGGTCGGTGGGCGGATCGAGCACCAGGATCTGCTCGTGCTTGGCCAGGACTCCGGCGGCCGCCATCGCTGCTCACACGTTCGCTGACTCCAGGAGGAAGGAGAGGGCGGGCAGGCGGGGGGGGGGTGGAGGGAGGACGTTCCGCTGGGGAAGGAGGAGGGGGGAGCCTTCCGAGGAGGATTTGCGGCGGCAAGGCTCGCAGCCGCCCCCTCCTCGTAGCCCCGCAAAGCACGCGGACGCAGAAGCGCGCGGGGTCAAGCCGCTGCCTTCGCGTTGCTGTCCTCCCGCCTCCCTTCGCTGCCCCTGGAGCAACTGAGTCACTGGCTCCCCCAGCGCACTGCGATCAACGCCAACTCTGGCGCGGGCACGAGGGCAGCGGCCGAGAAGTTCGAGCACCCGCGCGCCAAGCTGTGCGGGGAACCGCGCGGGCGCGAGCCAAGACAAACGCCGCCTCCGCGCGCTCCCCTCTTCTCTCTCCCGGCTCTCTCTGGTTGACAGCTTCCCTAGGTGCGGGTCGCCGCAGCTCCGGGAATTGTCACGCGCGAGGGAACGTAAAGCCCAAAGGCAAAGAGTCAGTCGGGAAGGGTTTCCTCTGCAGAGGGAGCAGCGCCTCACGACTCGGCTAACCCGAAAGAAGAAAATTGACTCAAGGACATTTAGGCGTCGGAAGCTTCAACGTCGCCTAAAGAAAGCGGCTTGATTGCTGAAACTCCACGCGTACAGCGCGCACCCGAATTTCTTTCAGATGCATGCCGGGAATTGTAGTCTTCAAGTAAATGGGAGAGAGGCGTTACGTTGCGCGCCCTTAGAACTTGGCTCTCGGCTTTAGGGTGTGCTAGTTTGCTTCGGTGACAGTTCTTTGTCACGACTGAAATGGGGTGAGCTTGAGTTAGGGCTGCACAAATCCAGATGACCTTTAGGTGTCGTCAGAGATAGGTACTGCTTATTGTGCCATCGAGTCGTTTTCGACTCCTAGCGACCACACAGAAATAGTGGTAGCCGGAGATTTTGCACTTCTGATAGCGCTCTCGTTAGTGATTATCTTCTCAATGAAACTAACGTCAAATCTCCCTTTATGCTGCACTAACATAATGCAGAGGAATCTTTGTTAAGTTTAATCAAAATAAAAAAGGCATTTTCCCATGCTAAAAGAATAGAATATAGTGCAATGTGCAGTTTATCTGCAAAGTGCAAAGTGTGCTATGCCACAGTTTGCTTATAATTTATTAAACAAACCAGAATGGGTTGGCTTTACGTATTATATTAAGGCAATTGTAAACAAATTAAATTATAGCATAACAATATTCTAACTTCAGTGTTCCCTAGACTGACAGCTTTTTTAAACTACTGCTGTGCCATATTTTTGCACAAAATTGATGCTTAATGGCTAAAGGAATATCACATAATATTTACCTTATGATCAATCATGGCTTAAATTTGTTTGGAAGTAGGTCACGCAAAGATGGTAATAAAATGTTAATTTAAGGTTCCAACTATCAAATAAAAGGGAGCCCAATGTTTATAATGAAGAATGAAATGCATGGTAAAATACTGTACTACCTGTATAAGTGAGCACCAAAGATTGAACCCTTTCAGTTTAGCAGCAAATGACATGTGCTGGCATTTTTCTTTGGACAGGTGTATATATGCATACAATTGACATGTAAGCTGCAAAAGGATCTGATCTAACATTGATCAGATAGGAAGTTGAAGATACCTAATAATTTACTGTCTGCAGATCACTCTTTCCAAAGTATGAATTAAAAATGGGAAATGAGTTAAACACCAAACCAAAATAATGACCCCTGGGAAAGCAAATGTATTTTACAAAATGTTATCAAGTCATGTGCAGTCTAATGTCAAGCAGACATTTTCATTCCAATAATACCCAGTGTGTGCAAAATTACCAAACTGAATTGCACACTCTTTAATAAATGTACTTTACAGTAATGTCAAGCTCTTGACAGTTGATTCAGACCAAAAAGCAATCCTTTTCACAGCCACAAATCACACAGGATCTTCTTACCAAGATTTACTGAAAAGAAAGGCTTTCAGCACTGGAATTATGTCTCATTTAAAAGTGATTTCTCAAAAAAAATTAATGCCTTTCATAATTTCTAATGGTTTTTCTGTGAACTGTCAAGAATGCAAATCTTGTTACTGATGAAGCTGCAAGTATCTATTAACCAAACTGTCTCTTGAATCCTTTTCAATGTCAGGGTCATCCCAGATATACAGTCATGCATTGTTTGAGGTAGTCTTTAGGACTTGCATTCAATCATGTTTATTCCAATGTTTATTTCAGAAGCAATATAACAGGTAGTTCTCAGCTTATGACCACAACTGAGCCCCAAATTAAACTAGACATTTAAGTGAGTTTTGCCCCCATTTTACGAGCTTTTTTGCCACAGTTGTTAAATGAATCACTGCAGTTGATAAGTCAGTGAACTTGGCTTCCCCATTGACTTGCTTCTGAGGTCACAAAAGGAGATCACGTGACCTTGGGACACAGCAAGTCATAAATATGAACCACTTGCCAAGCATCTGAATTTTGATCATATGATCATGGGGATGCTGCAACCATTATAAATGTGAAAAATAGTCATAGTTCACAGTTTTCAGTGCCATTGTAACTTTTGTTCCTAATTGAACTGTTGTAAGTCAAGGACTATCTGTACTGTCAAATGAATGCTTCCCATCTATAAGGTCATCTTGTAGAGGACTCTCTTTTGAATGTCTTAGGAACATCCCAAGTTTTTTGTATTTCTTGGTTAGAAATTTGATGTATCTTGGGTTCAGAGAAAACTTTAATTAGATATCACTGAAAGCAATCACATAGAAGAAATTTATTTGTGAATACATAATACAGAATGAATCAACATATATTGTGGGAAATGCTTCCTGTTCCTTATTTGTTTCTGCCATCAGAGTAATCAAGCATTAATGAATATAGCATAAAAACAGTCTTGTCATTTTGAATTATAGTTCTTGGAAGGACAGCTCCTTAGTCATGGAGGAAATATTTGGGGTAAGCTAGGCATTAGTTTAGCAGAGTGGCATGTAAACATCATTTCCTCTCTATGTTTAACATTATTCCAAATTTTTGCACAGATAAGGAATTCTGATTTAGAGAAGAGCTTTAGCATCATTTATTTTATTTATTTGGAAAATTTATATTTGGAGGTTCAATAGCCATCATATTTCTTATCATAATTTAAGTAAATACAGTATGAAAGATGAGTTGTGAATGACAATTACCGTATATACTCGAGTATAAGCCGAGTTTTTCAGCACGTTTTTTGTGCTGAAAAACGTCCCCTCGGCTTATACTCGAGTATATACGGCTTATACTCGAGTTTTTTTTTTTTTCGTTTTTTTCACATTATACCGGCCGGCGCGAACTTGGCGGGCTTTTGCTTTAGCGCGGGGAAGCCCTGCCGGTGCAGTGAGAGGGCGGGGCGGGGGAGCCGCCAGCCTTCTCGGCCGAGGGAGGGAGGGTTTCGCCGACCGGTAGGTGCCTCATTTCCCACCCTCGGCTTATACTCGAGTCCCCAGTTTACCCCAGTTTTTGGGGTAAAATTGGGGACCTCGGCTTATACTCGGATCGGCTTATATTCGAGTATATACGGTATCTAAATTCATTTTTCTCTCAGTAAAACCAAGAAGTCAAAAATCTATTTAGGATTACATTCAAGAAGTAATACTATACATGCTATTCTGAGTTCATGAAAAAAAATGAAAAATCCAACAAATAAATACAATTCTTTTTTTAATTAATTAGCTTTTATTTATTCTATATTGAATTTACTATGAATAAATTGTGTAATTGCATGCAAGCAACTCTGTGACATATCATAGAATTATAGTGTTGGATGTGTCCTCAAAGATCCTCCGCTCCAGCTCAATGCAAGAACTGCTAAAGCAATTTTACACAGATGGTTATCAAGCCTCCAAAGACCTCCAGTAAAGGGGAACATTTCCATTCATGAGGCAATGTATTCAATTGTTTGGTAGGTCTTAACTTTTAGAAATTCTGGCTAATATCTAATCTGAATCTCCTTCTCTTGTGATTTCAATCGATTGGTTCTGCCCTGATCTTTGAGGCAATAGAAATCTGTCCATTCCTTCCTCTGTATGTCAATTCTTTAGATATCTGGAGAATACTATTATGTTTCCTCCTTTACTTCTTTGCCAGATAAGCATATAAATTCTTTTAACCACGTCTAGTAGAAACCCATTTCCAGTGCTCTCACCATTTTGATTGTTCTTGTATCTATCATTTTTTATTATTGTCCTTTTTAGGCTGCAATACCAGAACTGGATACAATATTCTAAGTGGGACCTAACTGAACTGCACACCTGGAGCAGCAATGGGGAAAGATTTGGAAATACAGTGTATTCTCAAAATTGGCCCTGGTTAAGAGTCTATGCAATCCTGAACTAGATGGGAGAAGAGGTAAGAGGTTCAGGTTACCCCTCCCTGCCAATCCTTCAGGAAATATCTAGCAGGTTAAAAAGATATAACTTGGGTTTGGCTTATCTGTGGATAGGCTTATCCTCAAGCATATATTGTACAATAATATGTTTTTAAAGTATTGTATTTCCCATATATACTTAAATCATCCATAGATAAATGGATCTTTGAGGCTTTAGCCAAAATATCATGAAAAGTGTGAGTCAGCTTATTCATGGGTGGTGATTTTTTTAATGGTATGTGTTAAAAGTTTGAAGGTCAGTTTATCTGTAGATGGAGTTCTAAGTTAGCATATGTGATAACACTTGTCTTTTTAACAGGTGAATGAGACTTGGCTCCCTTTGAGCTTGTGATATACAGAAACAACCAGATCTTTTCACAAATATGACTACCAAGCCAGGTTTCCTCTATTCTATACATTTGCCTCCCCCCCCCCCGCCCCGGAGGATTTCATATTTCTTCCTATTAAATCTCATTGTATTGTTTTTGGCCTTGTCCTCAAATTTATCTAGATCTTTTTGAATCTCCTTTCTTTTTTTCTGTAGTGTTAACCACTATTCCTTCAATCTATTTTTGAGACCTTGACAATCTTTCCGTTTCATAATCATCCTCATTCTTTCAGTACCCCAGGCTGTAATTAATCTGGTCTTTTCTCCTTGCAACAGATTCACAGCTTCTTTGCCTTTCTTTTATTTCTGTTCCAAAATTATGTTTTTCTTGTTTTAGGTATTTCTCCCAAGATTTACCTTATTTTAAACTTTGGTCTTTCTGACACAATCTTGTCAGTTTCCTGCCAGTGTTACATTAAAAAAAAATCAGAGGCGATTTATGAAATATTTATTTCTTTTCAGCTGGCTTTTATAGTTTTATGCTGTAGTTGGAATCGCTGAGTCTTCTGTTGAATTATTTATAGGCCACTGTAACAGTGATACTAATGAGAAATTTCTACATTGCCGTTTGTAACTGATACACTCTACATACGATCATGTGTTTTTCTGTCCCTTTTCTCAGTTCTTGTACTCTTTCTTTATTACTTGTTAACCCTGCTTAAATAGCCTTTAAGAATATAAGCAGCATTTGGAAAGGCAGAAACACTGCTGCATGGTGTTGCTTTTAGCATCCAGGTCCTCCCTGTGGTACAGTGTGTTGAAAGCATTATAAGAAGAAACATTGTGCCAAGGATTATTTGGCCCCAATACAGCTATCTATCTCAATACTTGAAGCTTTTCCACAATTACATAAACACAATGTCTGGGTGAACTGGTGGATCTGTATAATACTTAAAAGAGGATTTATTTCAGAAGCCTGATGATCTAAGCCCTTTACAAAATAGAATGAGCACAAAAATGGTTTCTCTAGATATGTTGCCACAAGTCCTAATAAGCTCTAATTTATTTTGAAGGTATTTCTTTGCCCTATTTTATATGGCAAATGTAAGTTATTTCACTGTTACTATATTGTCTAATTTTTAATAAGCAATACTCTACTTATGTGGCCACAAACACAAGAGAGGTATTCACCTGTTACTTTAGTGACTTTCAATGCCTGGGTCTATGATTCTGCTGATTGACATAAGATAGAAACAAGGCTTCAATTGCTTGGAGATCTTTCAGCAGATTGAGTAATCATCTGGCAGAAAGTCTTCAGCTGCATTATGCATTGCAATTTCTGCAGTGAACAAAAGTTTGGGATCTCTTAAGATCCCTTCCAGCTCCATTTAGTAGTCAGGCCTTTCAAGAAAAATATATTATCATTAACCATTAGTATGACATTTTAGCTATTTTATTTTTCAATATTGTAGCAAAACAAAAATATATTTTGTCTCTACAGTATTGCCATTTTTATCAGTTATATGAGATTAACCTTATCTTTTATTACAGAGGTAAGTAACTCCATAAAATCCATCAACCAATTTCTTTGGCTAGATGCTGTTTGTGTGAAGGATGTGAAGAACTATGTGGAAAACTCCTTAAGACTCATCTTCCATCAACTTTCTTCTCCAAATAGAAGCTTTCAGACAGAAGGGGCGTTGGTCTTATCTGAGATGCACCTTCTCGTTGGGTGGGGACAGCAGCCAGGAATGGATTGTACTCAGTGGTGGGTTTCAAAAAATTGTTACTTGTTGGGCATGGCAGGGGAAGGATACTGTAAACTTTCCATTCCCACCCCAATCCAGGGAAAGGTTATTGCAAAAAATCCCCATTTCCTCCCAATCAGCTGAGACTCAGGAGCCAGAGAATAGATGGGGGCGAGGCCAGTCAGAATTTTTACTACTGGTTCTCCGAACTATTCAAAATTTCCGCTACCGGTTCTCCAGAACTGGTCAGAACCTGCTGAAACCCACTTTTGGTTGTACTTGTCTGTTCAGTTGAAGGACTGAGTCTATCAAAGTTGTAAGTCCCGCCCTTGTCTTAGGGCCTCCCTGCTTTTGGTGAAGATGAAGAAACAGACTTGATGTGTCGGAATAAAAGGTGAGTTAGAGAAAAGGAGACCAGACTGACTAATGGGTGAGACTGGCTGCTGTCTCCACCCAACGAGAAGGTGCGTCTCAGGTAAGACCAATGCCCCTTTTCCATAGTGATGAAGAGAGCAGCTAGGAGTGGGACATACCAAAGCTGACTGTCCCTGAATCATGGGGCGGGCCCCAGTCTGGAGGCAAACCTATCTATTTTATAATGTTTGATAAAGGGTGAAGGGGAAGTCCAAGTGGCCACCTGCAAATTTCCAACAGAGAAGCTGGAGTGGCCCACACCGCCGATGTGGCTGCGCTTTGGGTCAAGTGTGCCATCACCGGATTGGGCTTCGGAAGAGAACAGAGTTCGTAGGCCTTAGCGATAGTCTGCCGGATCCATCTGCCGATGGTGGAAGGCATGACTCTGCAACCTAAAGAAGCTGGTAGAAAAGAGACAAATAACGATTTTATCAGCCGCAATTCAGTCGTCCGCTTAAGATTGATCCGGAGACTCCTCCAGACATCCAAGGTATGCCACGGGCGTTCTAACGGGTGGGCAGAGTCAGGATAGAAATTGGGTAAGACCAGTTCTTGCATTCTATGAAAGGGAGTGTTAATCTTGGGTATAAAGGAAGGATTCAGGTGAAGTACCATTCGATCAGCGTGAAAGACGCAGAGATCACTCTTTACAGTGAGAGCGGAAATCTCAGAAATTCACCTGGCGGAGGTAATCACCACCAAAAAGGCGACCTTATAGGACAAAATACAAAGACTGGCCAACCGCAAACGTTCATATGGGGTCCCAGTGAGAGACCGCAGCATGATAGACAGGTCCCAGGTAGAATACCTGTGTAACACGGGGGGGACATAAATTAGTTGCTCCCCAAAGGAATCTCCCTATGGTGGGGTGTTGAGACAGGGAATTAAGGGACCCACAAGTCAGTACAGATGAAAGGGCCTCTATCTGCCTCCACAAGGTGTTAGGCGAGAGCCCAGTGTCAAGCCCATCCTGGAGAAATTCCAGAATCTGGGCAATGGAGACCTCGAGGGGAGAGAGATCTGCACATCCACACCAAACACAAAAAGTCCGCCAAGTGGCGGAATAAATACAGTTTGTAGAAGGCCTCTGAGAAGCCTGAATGGTCCTGATGACCCTGGAGGAGTGCGCCGCTCAAGTGCCAGGTGGTAAATTGGAGCCATGGTGGGTCCTGGTGGACCAATGCCCCCTGGCTAGCGATGCTTTGCCATGAGGGATCCTCCAGGGTGGGACTACCGACAAGGTCTTGAGGTCAGTGAAGCAAAGCCTCCTGGGCCAATAAGAAGCTAGAAGCAGGACCTCCGCCATCTTGTCCAGGATCTTCCCCACCACTCTCGGAATGAGAGGAAGAGGGGGAAAGATATAAAAGAGGCCCAGTGGCCATGGGCTGCAGAGAACGTCCACCCTCTGCCCCTGAGGCAGGTAACCTGGTATAAAATCTTGGGAGCTGAAATTCTTTGGAGTGGCAAACAAGTCCACCTCCGGGATGCCAAATTGGTTCATCAGGTCACTTAAGTCAATAGAAGGGAAAAAGTCGCCCTTCCTGATTGAAGAGACTGCATTTTGAACCATTTGTACACAATAAATTGATTCAGCCTTTTAAGGTAGAGAATCGGTCTCCACCCACTCAAGGACTTGGGAACGATAAACAAGAGAGAATAGAACCCTTGCCCTATCTGGTCTTCAGGTACCTTCTGGATGGCAGATATTTAAGAGGTGTTCTACAGCCGCATCCATGAGGGCCCTCTTGGTCTTATCTTTTGATACTGGGCAATGTATAAAGAACCTCGGGGGTGGGGGAATGAGAAATTCTAGGGATAGACCAGATTGCACAGTATCCCTAACCCAGGAATCCAATATAAAGTCCTCCCATCGATTGGCAAATAGAGCTAGTCTGCCGACAATGGGAGGGTCGGAAATCCAATTAGCGATGACATCAGAGCAAACGACTTCTTCCTTCTCAAAAGGACCATTTATTTGGGATGGGTCTACCTCAAGCTGGCCTGTCCTGGTGCCCCCTTTGTTGTGACCCGAAAGACCCCTGGGAACGTGAAGTTCTAGCACCCCACTATAATCCCCGAACGTGGGGTTGACGGAAAAACGGGATATAGCAGGACTCTCCCCTGCATTGAGACGTAGGCAAAATCTTCTGTTTGTCCTGTGTCTCAACTAGTAGCAGGTCCAGTGCCTCCCCAAATAATCTGTCCCCGCCAAAGGGGGCAGAAGCCAGACGCCACTTGTGGCGGGCATCCGCCTGCCAGTGCTTCAACCAGAGCAAGTAGCGAGCTGCAACAGCAGAGGCCATGGCCCTGGAAGCAAACCGGGCCAAATGCACTGTTGCATTGGCCAAAAATTGGATCACCACTACGATGTTGTTCAGATCTTGCTGGAGTCTGGTGTCATCAGCCGGGAGCTTGTCCTGCAGTTAGCGCAGCCAGAGTAATGTTGCTCGATTGAAGAATGATGCTGTAGTCGCCGAACGGATTGTCCAGGCCATTCCCTGGTGGGCCGTCTGAAGCGACTGCTCTGCTCGCCTATCTTCAGGTTGCAAACCTTCCTCCGGCTGCATTTGACATCAATGCAGCAATGGGCACATCCACCGGTGGAGTCTGGAGCACTGACACCAACTCCAGGCTTATGTTGGAATATCGTTTGTCCACAGAGGATGGGAATGGAGCCAACTCTGGCGATGCCCACTGCCATCGAACCACATCCACAAACAAGCGAGGGGATGAGATGGTGTCCACCGCCACGGCGAGCCACATTAGCAGCCTTGAAGAGCAACAATTTGAAATATTTGGCAGGAAGAGGCCAGTAAATGGGGTTGCTCCAATAACAAACCCTCATTGTCAGAGAGGTCTGGATCTCTATGCTTGATGTCCTCTAAGAGCGACGGCTGACCTTCCTGAGAGTTGAATGGGGAACCTGGACCCAAAAATGATGAAAATCCTCGAGGCAAGGATTAATATAAGAGTCCAAGCAATAGACCCATCAGACAATGCATGGCCAGGGAACTGAAGGCTGGAAGAAAGACTCTGCTATGTGGCTTGAGAAATGATGGCATGGAGATTGTCCAGTAACAGAAACTCCTGGCCCACTTCAGGATGGAAAACTGGTACCTCTGGACCAAATGCTCCCTGAGATGCCAGCGTGGGGCCCAACTGGGAGCCTCACCAGTGCTGGTGGATCCGGGGGGTAGATGTTGCCCCTCACAACCCCTCCGTGGGGATATGCAGTGGACAGCTCTGCAATGAAATCTGGTCTGTGGAGACACCTGGTGACCCCCCATGGCCCTGTTATACAGCCAATGTACCAGGCTCAGACAGCGGCTCCAATTCCAAAGGCTTGCTCTTAACTGCCCGATTGCAAATTTTCTCATTCCATAGGGATGCTTTGGAAGTGGTCTTATGGTGGCTAGATTTGATGTGAGACTTAGATGTACGCTCATTACCATGGCTCGTCTATGAGATCGGCCCCAAAAGGCCCTGGACTGCCCTCTGCCAGGTTTCATGTGGCCATTGTAGCATGGTTTGAGGCCCCAGTCCTCTTGGACTTGTATAATGCCTTAGGCATTGTTGCAGGATGGAAATTCACTGCCAAGAATGATTGCCCACCCGGGGCTAACAGCACAGGCAAGCAGTATAATTGATCATTGTCAACAACAACTCTTCAGCCAATCTGAAAGTGGTGGAGCAGTAAGACTCCAAAATGGCAGCTGGCTATTACTGGAGCACAAGGCTCAGACTAGTGGTGCCCTGCCTCAGACTAGAGGTGCCCTGTCACCTCAGCGACAGTCGGGATGCCAATCTTCGAACAAGACAGCTGGCCGTGAGCAGAGCTTGAGGCTATTATAATGGCGCTGTGTGTGGCCAGTGATCGATCAAAGGGTGGGAAGCCCAAAACTGGCCACTGTTAATTGCAGGGAGAAGGGGGAGTGTGAACTCCTCAAGGCGGCATGCTGCCGCTCCAGTGTAAAGGAGGAGCATGAAAGCTCCTGAAGCGGGGAAATCTTCCGGCAGCGAGCTCTTATCCACTGCTCACTAGCTGACAGGAGAGCCAAGGGCTATGGCCAGATATGCAGGTTGGCCAACTGGGAGCGTGAAGCTCCACCGATCTTCCGAAGTGCCGGGTGGGTGAAGGTGAAGTTCAAAATGGCCATCCGACGAGCCCTCTTCAAGTGCACCAAGACGCTAAGAAAAATGGCTTCCCCTTCATAATGGGAGCACAAAGTTCCACAACACAAACTTTCAGCTGTCTTCAGGAGCGCTTGACTCCACAGAAATCCCGGATTGCCTGCAATTCAACGGGGCACGAAATCAGACCAATAGTTGTAAAGCTCAACAGAGAGCTGATAGGTCCCTGTCAACGGCCAGAGCTGAAGCTCTAGCCAACGGGGAAATCTGCAGCGAGTCACTGCTGATGGAATTGTGGGACTCACGTAGATGGAATAAGAAGTCCAGGAGAAGTGTCTGAAGAAAAAACAACCAGGAATGAAGGAGAAAGCTCTCAACACATCTGTCCAGGCTGAAGGACTGAGTCAAAAGCAGGGAGGCCCTAGCAACAAGGGCGTGACTTACAATTTTGACAGACTCAATCCTTCAACTGAACAGATGAGTACAACCCATTCCTGGCTGCTGTCTCCACCACTATGGAGAAGGTGCCATTACATGTTGCTTATTGGCCTGTAGCCACATGACATAATTGGTCATTATGGAATAATGAAATAAGAATGCTGGATGAGGCCTTTCATTGACCCAGCACACTTTCTTACCTTTTTAAATCTCATATAAGGATTTTATATTCAACTTCATATCTATTACCGTATTGGGCAAAATGGTAGAAGTATGAACTTTGAGATCACTTTTTATAGTCTTCAGAAAATTATTACATGCAGTTCTATGCTGCCCAGGATCCTAAACTCTGACTGAATTAAAAACTAATTATGAAATCCCATAATAAACTACTACTATGCCAATACAACAACTTGGCAAATTACAATATCAATATTGTAAAAAAACCAAATCAACCCCAAACCTTTATAATAAAAACGTATCGCCCAATTTTACTGTAAAATTAATACTATAAGAAATAAGAATTCCCCAATCAGATAAATCAGTCCAAATCACTTCCCCATGCCTGCTTGAATAGAAATACCTTGGCAGTCCTATTAAAGACCAATAGAAAATCAGGCAAACTTTCAGTGGCAAGGTATTTCACAACTTTGATGCCATCACAAGGGAGGACTGTTTGGGCCCAACCCTCCATGTTACTTCAACTGAATTCATCCATGTTACTTCAACTGAATTCCAAGCACTTTCTAGAAATGTGCATGGAAAGAGCAGAATTATTTTGAAAAGTTCCTCAAATACTTGGAACCAAACCATCATTTTATAGGGCAAAACTAGCACCAATAATTGCAGTTGAAAATTGATTGTTACAAAACATTACAAAACTATTACAGGGGTGGCTCTTACCCCATTAACAGTCCAACCATAGTTTGTACCAACTGCTATTTCTGGATTGTCATCAAAGAAAGTCCCACTTAGAGCATATTATTGTAATCTTTCTGAAGTGAGGAGTCACTATTGTCAGTCTCTCACTTCAGGTGTAATGGATGAAAGCTGTCCTGGCCGTAATCTCCACGTTGTTTTAGCAAGAGTTGTAAAGTGCAATAGAACCATCCAATTGCGGAGTAGCTCCTTCAGAGAAAGTGTTACCCTTATATAGAGTAATGATTAGATCAAGATTACAGCTTTCTTACTTTTTAAAGAAAGAACAGCTGAATTTGCTGGGATGCAATCTGAGCTTCTTTGATGTTATCAAGGACCAATAGACTCCAAATCAAAATTTAGATGGCATTTCTGGGCTGGTTTGGGATAGAAATATGCAGATGTTAAATAGCATGGAGCAGAGGGCCAAGCTGTGCGATACTCATGAGATCATGGGTTCAATTGTTCCTTCTCCATGACTGAGTGTGAGTAAGGAGACAACTATTAAAACCCACCTGCCTCCCACTCCCAAATTCTGCAGGCAGCCTACAAAGATTCTTCGCTTGATAGCATCAAAGATGTCTAACAGGATTAAGAGGGGCATCCTGCCCTGCCTGTACCATCCAATCCTAACAAAAATAATCAACCTGACAGTAACCAATGACATTTGATAATAATAACCAAGCTTGATTGAAAGAGATCCAGGTTATCTGTTTCATTATGACTCCCTAACTGAAATCTCACTATCTTCCCCAGAATCTTCACCAAAATAAGGAAAGTTGAAAAAAATGTTATCTAATGCAGCCAGATTTAGAGATGATCTTTGGGGGGGGGGGATAAATTATTTCAAGCTGACAACACAATCGTCTCTCATAAAGAGTATTAATTACTTTCCATTTCCATATATGCATGCCTCTGTAGATGTTTTAAGTAGCCAGGCAGGAGTAAGTTAAGCCATAGGTAGCAGAGCTCATACCACCTAGAACCCTACCTATATTTTCAGATTTTTTTCAAGATAATCTAAGATGACTTCACAGTCAGTTACCTCAATTATTTTAAGATTATCCAAGTGATGTCTAACATATTATAATGAATAGGTTATTTTATCCATGAAGAATCTTGCAAGAACTGTTCTTCAATTACATTTAATTTTTGTTATCTATGAAAGACCATGTCACAGAAATTACAAACATTTATTAGTATTGCTTACTAGAGGTTAAATTAAAACATTGTTATAGGCTCAAATCTTGTTGGCAATTGTACAATTATTATATGCAGCAAACAATATTAATAGAGCAAACAATATTAATAGATTATAACATTCCATACATTAATGGGTCCAGCCCATTCAACATTTGATATAAACAATTCAAAGAGTACAATGCATTATATTTGTTTAGGTTTAAAAAAATCTGATTTTTAAAAGAAAAATATGTACTGGAAAGAGTATATAGTTACATAAGAAGCAAAGTGCCCGTGCACTGAAACATTACAATTGGCTATACTATATAATGAAAGACTAATTAAATAGTGTTGACCTGGCTATGAATAAAAATAATCTGTGAATACTTAATAGAAAAAATAATTGGATTCTCTTGCTTGAGTAACATAATTCTGCCATTTCTAGAAAGATGAATTTTCATGCCATCTTATCAGGGGTGAAATGTAAAATTTGTTACTACCAGTTCTGTGGGTGTGGCTTGGGGGTGTTTAATGTGACTGTGGGCGTGGCCAACTTTTTTTTTTTTTTTTTACTTTTAAAAGCATTTTTTCTACAGCCTCTGGCTGAAGAGGCTGTAGAAAAAATGCTTTTAAAGGGTGACAATCCCAACTGAGCCGCGCGATCATCAGAGCCTCTTTTTTTTACTTTTACAGTAAAAGCATTTTTTCGGCGGAAGAAAAAATACTTTTAAAAGTAAAAAAAACCAACTCTGATTATCGCATGGCTTAGCTGGGCATGGGCGCGGCTGGGGGTGCAGGGATTTTTGCTACCAGTTCTCTGAACCACCCGCCGCCATCGCTACCGGATCAGGTGATCCGGTCCGAATCGGGAGCATTTCACCCCTGCATCTTATACTATCTAGCATACAAGTAGGTATGCTACTTTATTTATGGAGAAAGTAGGAATCAAACTCACTGGAAGTGCAACTTTATTTCATTTTACCAATCCTTCTCGCTCCAAAAAGATCGTTTATGAATCCTTTTGGAATCTGAAGATGTAGGTTACAGGATACACACGTAAGGATCTTATTTTCTCTATCTTCATTGTTGTTTTGGTGGCAAAATTTTATTCTAGAGAATTCTTTTACAGAAAACTTTTCAGTGGAACACCATAAAGCCAATCCCAAGCACTGAATCCGAATGGTAGGGATTCACCCTACACACAGTGCTCCAATTCTGATATGTGCAGAGGGTTCATTTTCAAGAATTTTCTTCTGAATCTAATGGGTGGCCCTCAGAAATTGTAGATAGAAAAATGTTTGTTTGTGATACCATGTCTCCTTATTTTGCTTTGCTGACACAACACTTGTGATTAGCTGAAACATAATTTACTAAATTAGCTCCAACATTGGAAATTTTTAAGAAAATGTAGGATAGCCATTTGTCTGAAATAGTGTAGGGTTTCCTGCCTGGGCAGGGGGTTGGACTAGAAGACCTCCAAGGTCCCTTCCAACTCTATTATTATGTTATGTTAACCCATTTCCTTAGTTCATATCATATTTTCAATTATAAATAAACCATATTTCCACAACATATTTTGGCCTAGCATGTTATGCAAAACCAGGTGTAATCTGAAGGTAAGGATTGTTTTGTGATGAGTATTTTTCTCCCAGTTAAGAGGGATATGAAACATGTTCATTTCTCTCTCAACTAAGAAGATTTGGATTTATTTTTATAGCAGGATTTGTTTTGCTTCACCTTAACTACAATACTAAACACGAAACTAGAAATCAAATTAATATAACCTGCCAAGTTCATACATAAAAGTTAAAATGGAAAGAAAACAAAATATATCAATATTTTACAATGGCAATTTCAGCAGCTTTGCAACTGAATGAATATATACTCCAGAAAATGTCACATGGCATTGATTGGGCTTACTACTACAAATAGATGTAATATTGCCTTTTTTTTGGTTATCTATTCATTGAATTGCACAGCTCCTGAAGTTGCCACTGTAAAATATTGATACTAAGCTTTGTTTTCTTTCCATTTTAACTTTTATATATGAACTTGATTCTCAAATATTTACTTTCTTTTCTTATAAGCCGCTGTGCTGTGTATAGAAGTAAATATTTGTCTGACCCTTTGCAAAGAATGAGCTCTAAATGATTTAATATACTATTTTTTCTAATTCTCTTCCACTAAAAATTATACTATTTATTCTTATGGACATCTTCTTAGCAAAATTGGATATGAATTTTGGCAAAAAATTTCAACCCCAAAAAAGTTATTCAGGAATTATTGTCAAAAAAAGATAATCACAACTTTCTTATATTAGGCAGTTATTTTAATTTGACTGTTTTTACTGACAAAAGAACAGAGGTTTAGCTAAAAGTCTGTATTGTATAATAGAAAAATGAACATCAAAACTTCTTCACAGAAATCATTCTATTCTATTCATTCAAAAAGAGTTTTCAAGGACTTTTTCCCTGTAGCCGCCCTGAAACATATTATGTTGAAAATTATGATTCAACATGAATATCCTACAGATGGCAAAAACATTAGTGTCGCCTCTCATTTCTACATAGAAATATTTTGTGCCTCCACAACTTCTACAAAATAATATCTAAACATGCAATTCTGTAATAACAAGAAATATAAATATGCTACTTCAAGCAGGTAGTCAAACTAAATAGTTGTTGATATTCCTTCTATGATTCTACTCTGTAGATCAGTATCATATATGCAGTACTAATTATGTACCATCCATGCAGAATTAATTATGTACTATCAAGTCAGGATTGACTCTTAAAAGACCATACAGGTAGACAGATTTTGTTTCATTGCATAAGTTTAAGAACATGAAAAAATTCATCTATAGAATTTCCAAATTCTGTATTTGTCACTTTTTACTATTATAAATTTTATGATGGAATCTTTATTAGTTTTACTGCACATGTAGCAACTTCAACATATACTGCTCAAAAAAATAAAGGGAACACAAGAATACTGAAAGACATCCCAGATCTGAAGGAATGAAATAGTCTTATTAAATACAGTACATTGTGTTGTTTAGGTGTTCCCTTTATTTTTTTGAGCAGTATATATGCAATTTACAATAAAGGAAGCATGAAATAAAATGTATCAGTACTGTAATGGAATGTAATAACCTTGGGGAAGATATGCTAGTTAGGAAACAATCCAACAAGAAAGGCAGGAGCCCCCAGTGCTTAACAGTCAATGAAACTTAGGAAAAAACACACTTTAAAGACTCAAGGAATAAACAGTGGTGGTGAGAAGTTTGTACAGTGATACCTCGGTGCTCAACGGCTTCAAAACTCATTAAATTTGCTATGCAACACATTTTGACACAAAAATTTTGTCCCAGTATTCATTCTTTGTCTGGTACTTGATGAACTGCGATTGTGAAAGGGGAGGGGGGGTAGCTGTGGAGAATGGACAGGAAGTCAGCCAAACTGGGAATGTCACTGCAAAAGGAAGAGGGGGTCAGCTGCAGAAAGCGGACAGGAAGTCGGCCATGCTGGAAAGGTCACTGACATAGGAAAAGAGAGAGACAGGAACTCCTTCCTGGCCAAAACAAAGGGTTGCATGGTAAGTCATGTGGTTTGTTTGGCACTCGTCATTTTTAGTACTTGTCATGCCCCCCCCAAACCATTTAATAATGAGTACCAAGGTACCACTGTACCTTCAGATTTACAAGATTTTATTAATGTAGCCTTACAATAAAGTAGAATTAGTTCATCTAGTCATCTGGAAATTGAGTCATGGCAACTGGACTTATTTCCTTGTTGGTTTGAGAAGTTTTGCTGCTCATCCAAGCAGCTTTCTCAGTCTGAACAAGTCACTGGAATGTACTGATTCCTCTCACACCAACCTCAGGGTGTCCTCCCCAAATTGCTTGGTGATATATTGATAAAGTTTCTCAGTCTGGAAACTGAGTCATGGCATCTAGTGTTTCTTGTCTGGTGTATCTGGGAGGGCTGACAGTACTGAGGTCTTTCAATGAGTGGTGGTTGTTGTTTGCATTAGCTTCGTATGGTATCAGCTTTACTCAATCTATTACAAAAAGGACTCAAATAAAAAAGATTGTATTGTTTTTAACTTCCTTGGACTCCACATTGCATCTGTATTGTTACTAAGTAAGAAACAGACAGATCAAAGATGTAGATGCAAATAACTGCACTAAAGGTAAAGAACAAGAAAAAATACAAGTACAGAATTGATGTATTCAGATTGTCAGGTTGGTGTTAAGTTATTTCAAATCTGAATGAATTCAATAGAAAATGTATCCTGGTCTCTCTTTTTTTTTGGCCTTTGATGAAATGTCTGTTTGCATTTAACATGCAGTATTTAGTATATCCAAAACCTCTGCTTCTAACTTAAATGTGTTTGCATTTCAATGATTTTGCTTTTCCAATGCAGAAGTAACAGTTTAACATTTATCTGAATTGCTATTGTCACTAGACTATCTGCATTGGATGCAGAAGTGTAAGTACCTCATTTATACCTTTAAAAATAATTCTAAAAAATCATAGAAGCCAAATCCAGTAAAATAAAATAATTCTGTTTGATTAAAATACTGTGCATTATAATTCTGTAAAATTATACATAACGAGAAACATACTGAAAATACAAAAAAAGATTTGTTAAAAAAATGTACTTATTGCTTCTTTAGAATAGTCAAAGGTTTAAACAGATTATTCCAAATAATCTGAGTCACTGTTTCAACCAGTTTACTGCTTAAACGAATTGTCTACATAATTCTGCAGAACTCATTGGAAGGACATTTTTCTCCTACTAATCTCATCAATAAAGAATACTGATACTACTGTTTTTAGAGAGTGTACCATGTTGTTGACTTTCTGAAGTCCGTGGTTCAATAAATAAATGATCTTGTTTTATTTTCAAGTGCGTTAAACCAGTTCTGGTTTGTTTAACAGCATCTTCGTGTTGTCTGAGCAGTCTGCTTCCTGAGTTTGATTGTTCCACTGTTGCCATTTTCATGAGTTTCTAAAGGTGGAATCTGCCGACCTTTAAAAGCAAAAAAACATACATACAATTGTTAAAACCTTACAGCTTCTCTAAATGCTTAAAAATAGGGTTGTCTCCTTTTAAATCTTTAAACTAAAAAATAAACTTCCAGTTGGTAATGGAAATGGATTGAATTTATGCACAGATACTTTGCTTGTTTGGGGACCTATTCCCTCATCTTTTGATTACTCTATTGCTTGTTTTTCTGCTAACTGGTTAGCAGAAATTTTCTTTTGTCTTTATTATTTTAAAATCCAGCTTTATTGTTTAAAATGATTGCTCTTTAGTGGTAAATAGGTCCAAATAGACTTAAATAGAGGTCGGTAGAATATTCATCCAATCTTGAAAGTTTCAGGAATTAAGGATATATACTATTATATCCTTAAAATATTAATAAAATATTAATTCCTGAATTTATAACATAAGAAAAAATAATTCATTCTGAATTAGTTTAAGGTGAAATATTTTGAATAATATCTCTCTAGAAGTATATCCATATGATTCTCTGTGAAAAAATTATATCTTTCACTGTTGTCCTTTCATAAGAAATAGACTAGGGCTTTAACAAAGCTTGACCTAAATAAGAAAACTTTTTAAGTTTAAGTTTAAAAACTTTTAAAAACTTTTTACAAGCTTAACTATGCAAAAATGAATTCTAAGTTTACTTACTGATTGCTTGAAAGAGTTCTTCAATGTTAATTGCATTTTTGGCACTAGTCTCAACAACAATTGCACCTATAGACTCTGCATATTCTTTGGCATCTTTCATAGGTACCTCCCTAAAATAAAATTTTAGAAGTTTAAATTAAGTAGTTGTGAAACAGAATGTTTGGTTGAATTATAATATTCTTCATAATTTGAGCACAGTGAATATTCATTTCTTGTTTCTCATATGAGAAATATAATTACTTCTTGTTCTCACCAAATCTAGATGATGGGAAGAGGCTTTATGAACGAAATTCTTTTGTTGTACATTGCAATACAACACAAAATCTGTGAGTGTTTTCTGACAGCGTTAGGATCTGCCTACCTTTCTTTCTAAAGAAAATTGTGACTGTAACTCCCAGACATTCCAGCTATTGGGCTTGCTTGTGTGCTTATTTATTTATTTATTTATTTATTATTTATTATGCATTTGTTCCATAAGTGGCTTATATCAGAATAACAATAATATTCTTTAAGATGTATTTTAAAAATCCAATGAGAGTTCAGTTAATAATTTAATGAACATTTTAAAGAAAAATTAAAACCTACTTATACAGAATACCAGAGTTGGAAGGGACCTTGGAGGTCTTCTAGTCCAACCCACTGCCTAAGCAGGAAACCCTACACCACTTCAGACAAATGGCTATCCAATATCTTCTTAAAAACTTCCAGTGTTGGAGCATTCACAACTTCTGGAGGCAAGTTGTTCCACTGATTAATTATTCTGTCAAGAAATTTCTCCTTAGTTCTAGGTTCTTTCTAACCTTGATTAGTTTCCACCGATTGCTTCTTGTCCTGCCCTCAGGTGCTTGAAGAATAGCTTGACTCCTTTTTCTTTGTGGCAGCCCCTTTGTGGCAGATACAATTAATTGATCACTGAATAAAAAGGCTTTTATTTTCAATTATTTTTCTTTGCTCAGTTTTGAAATAACTCAATTCAGGTTTTAACTTTTTATAAATATTTTCCATATGCAGTGTTTTATAGATCTTCATGTTAAAGAAATCAGATAATGTATTTGTGTTGTATGCTAATGCATTTTTGCAAAACAGGAATATGTAAAACATTCCTTACAGGAACTTTTCAAAGCCTGCAAATGCTGTTCTAGAATGATCCATGTATCAAATCTATCTTGATATCCCCTTAAATAAAATGTAATATTTCATTTTGAGAGATTAAAAATTCCCCATGTTTCACATAAATCTTAAAATTATTGAAAATTTTAATATTTGATTTTCTACAAGAATACAACTGGTACTTGGCTCAGTAAAAAAACTAGTGAAAAAGTCTTGTATATATTATTTAAAAAATTAATGTTTGGATTTTTATAAATTTAAAATTAATAGCTACCTTAATAAAAATAATAATAATTCATCTTATTTGAATCTGAAGCAAAAGGGCTGGGAAGTGGCTCAACAGGCTAATGCAGTCTGTTATTAACACAGCTGCCTGCAATTACAATTACTGCAGGTTCGAGTCCCACCAGGCCCAAGGCTGACTCAGCCTTCCATCTGTTATTGACTTTGTATATAATATACAAATGGATGACACTATTGCCTTACACAATGTAAGCCGCCCTGAGTCTTCGGAGAAGGGCGGTATATAAATTCAAATTTAAAAAAAAACACACAACATTATTTGCCATACTACTGATGTCTCGTCTAACATAATTCCATCTATACAGTATTATATTTCCGGATGCATAATTATAGTTTTAAAGTTTTAGCTTCGTACACTCATTTTAAACTACAATAATATTTCCCTTTTATACTCTCCACTAAAATTATTTTCTGAACTTTTATCTTTTAAATGCTTTAACTTCTTCCATTACTATGAGAACTAGGATAATGAAAGAAACCATCTACCCTAAATGGACCTAACACTAAATTGAAATTGATCTAGGTTAATGTTTATTTTAAATTAAATTAACATTGAAGTATTTTGTAGCTTATACTGTGTAGTTTCATATGAGTTGCAAAAGGCTGGTTCTGGTTTTGCATTCTCACTTTTAGAAGACTTTTAGAAGTCTTTCCTACTCTTACTCTTCTTTTTACAACAGCTCTAAATATAGTCAAGCTAATCAAAACTTGAGAAATGAAACCTTTGTCCAAGCATCAAAAATAAGATTATTTAAAGCCTTAGAATTCAGTATTATTGTTTTGGGCTTAAATTAATAGACATAATTTTAAAGAACTTAAAGCAATAAAAAATGTTAATGACTAATGAATACACAAAGGGCTTCACTGTGCCTGAACATCTAATGGCAGGAAATCATGTGGTTCCATCAAAGAAAAAACAACAACCCAGAATTGTAACTATGTGATTTGTTCCCACTATTTGATTAGAGTCTGTAACCAAATAGCATGGCCTGCAACTCTTTAATTTCATAAAGCAAATGTATGAGAACATGCTATAACATTTTTTATTTCTTTTCATTATTATTTCTAAATGTTTTTCTAAATATATTGACTAAGGTAAGATCAAATACTGATTGAACTATGAAGGACTTCATACAGTTATTGTGGTTAAGGTGTGGGACCAATGTTTAGCCCTCATTCTACTACACAGCTCAGCTAGTAACACTGGACTAGCCCCTTGCTCTTAGTCCAAAAGAGGTTTGTTGTTGCGAGTATAAAATTAGGGGAAATTCATATTGCCAATTTGAGCAATAATACATAAATGAAATAAAATGTATTATCAAATATGGAAATGTTTATTCCTAAAACCTGGATCCACACAATAAATTTTGATAATATACCGTAATTTACTGGTATGTTTTAACACAAAATATTTTCTGCTTTAATTTTTTGTTGGGTTTATTTAAGAGATTGTCCACCAATTATCCAAAAATTTACCCTTGCTTTTCAAAATATATAGAAAGCTAGATGTAACTGATTGAAAGGTGGGAATCCTTTCCAGTGGTTATAATGAATTGGATTATTGATTAAATTTACCTTCTTACTGTGTTTTGCATTTGAATTTTTAATAGTGGTTTTAGCACAAGTATTTGAGTGTTTTATTTATACAGTATATATATATATATGTTTTCTAATTGTTGTGATCACCCAGAGTCCCATATGCGAATGAATTAAATAATTAATAAGTACTGTAACAGGACTGGTTGGTTTTACAGTATATATGTTAATCAACTACTAAAATGTTGTCTTTTGCAGAAAATAATTCATTTTTAAAAAGCTGAGTTCACTGGTTTTTTTGTATAATCTAACATCAGTCATAGATTTAAAATGTTCCAGTGAAAGAGATGATTTGCTATTAAAAACAAAAATAGAAGTTTGTTCCAATAGAAAGTTTATACACAATAACAACAAATCTGTCTCAATGATTACATACTTACAGTAAGTTGTTCCCCCAGAAGAAAGTTAACAAATACAAAAAAGAAAAAAAACATTTGTAGTCATTTATATAATTAAGAATAGAGACCACATCTAGGCTATAGTTTTGGTGTATTGTGACCAAGGCAAACAAACAGGTACACATACAATTTTGACAGACAGAATATGCAAGAAGCCTCCAAGTACCATGGACAGAATTGGACACCCTGCAGTGATACTGAAGGCATGTGCAATGTATATGTTGGTACATATACAAGTTATATGTAATGGAGGTGCAAATCTGTGTTTTTATTGAAGGAAGAGTTGAAAGAGCTTGAAGAAAAGCTCAAGTTTGTGTCTACTCAGCAATGCTGAAGAAAACTATGAAGACCGTGAACATGGATTGGAGACAAATAATAGAAACTTAGCTGTTGCCCTTTCTAGCAGTGTGAAAGGGATGGTGGGAAAAGATGCAGTACATGGGCAAAGCAAAGTACAAGGGCCTCTTGTGGCTCAACAGACTAATGCAGTCTGTTATTAACACAGCTGCCTGCAATTACTGCAGGTTCTAGTCCCACCAGGCCCAAGGTTGACTCAGCCTTCCTCCTTTATAAGGTAGGTAAAATGAGGACCCAGATTGTTGGGGGCAATAAGTTGACTTTGTATATAAATATACAAATAGGATGAAGATTATTGCTAACATAGTGTAAGCCGCCCTGAGTCTTCGGAGAAGGGCGGGATATAAATGCGAATTAAAAAAAAAGCCATTGTTACAGGACTAAGTGACAATATCCAGCAAGACAGAATTCTAATAGTATAGAACCGTGTTTTTCAAATTTGGCAGCTTTAAAATGAATGGACTTCAACTCTCAGTATTTCCAAGCCAGCATGCTGGCTGGGGAATTCTAGCAGTTAAATTCCACATGTCTTAAAGCTACCAAGTTTGAAAAATATTGGTATAAAGGAAGGCAGGGCACCATAGTGAGGTCATCCCCAAATGTTTTATTAAAGGCATCCCAGTTTTGAGGATTGAGTTGTGAATAAATAAAACAATTTGGACAAAAAAGTATACAAAGCTAGAACAGTAAAACATGTTTAAGATGGAATAGTATACTACTACTGTTACTTTGAAACTGTAGACGTGTATATTTCTTAGATTAAATAAATTTCAATAAATAACATTTTTGTTATTATGTGCATTGGTTCAATTTTTTAATTTTAAAAATCATATAAAAATGTATTTCTGTATTTGTCATATTGTAGAAAAAGCAATGGAAAACTGTAAATATATCAGAATATATACCTAATATCAGAAAGGTCACACTTGTTTCCAGCAATAGCCATTACAATGTTTTCAGGACCATGTTCTTTTAATTCTTTTACCCACTTCTTCAGTGTATGAAATGAATCCTAAATTAAATACATAAGTCAAAATGAACTTACTAAATAGAGGCATAATATTTGAAGACAATGTATAATGTATAAAATCCATAATGGTACAAACAATCTAGAATACCAAGTAAAATGAGATATATGGTTCTACCGGCTCAAGGTTGACTCAGCCTTCCATCCTTCCGAGGTTGGTAAAATGAGGACCCAGATTGTTGGGGGCAATATGCTAACTCTGTAAATTGCTTAGAGGGGGCTGTAAAAGCACTAGGAAACGGTATGATGTCTAAGTGCTATTGCTATCATACCACAGCCAGCCAACAAAAGTTGTATAGAGATACTCCATGACTCATAACAATATATGTTCATAAAAAAATCTCTACATCACATGCTTCCTCTCTCTATATATTCAGAAAACATATACAAGTATGTGAGAAACAAATAAAGAAAGCACTTGTGTTTTCAGACATGCTTATGAATGAAAGGCTTGTTCATGGTAAGTAATAACATCTGCAAAAGGAACACTTGGGGCAATATACTATAGCTATATAATCCAATTTTTAATTAGACAAAACTTTGACAAAAATGTTCTGGGAATCAAAAATACATATTCAATTTTTCAGTATTTTATAAAAGGTAGGAAATTATGGGATATAAATAAAAAGCCTCCAAAAAGGATTCTTTGCCAACTGCTTTCTCTGCAGGCCGCCAAAAAGTACTGCTGGAAAAAGCTGCTGTTATTGCCATATTCTTCGCGCATGCTCATCCCATTGGACTTGCAAGGCAATGGAATGTGCATGCGTGAAGAACATGGTGGCGACAAACATGGCGGCCGGGGTGAGCGAGCGACCGGGGGACCGGTTCAGGGGCAGGGCCTGCCGGCCATCACTAATGGTTCAACAAATTTGGCCAAATTTCCACCAACAGTTCGCACGAACCAATGAGAACCGGTAGCAGCCCACCACTGATGTGTGTTTGGTATGTGTTCTTTGGACAGTGAATGAAGCAGGCCAGGAGTATGTAGCCAAAGGGTATTTCTAGCAGGGACATCCAAAGCACAAAGATCACTCAATTTGTTCTGCTAAGGTAAGCAGGTACCCATATTGGGCAGCATTGATATATGAAGGTGATGTAGGCATCACTTCAATGACAATGGCAAAGACATCAGTTCATACTTTCTGAGAAGACAACAACTTACACTTTACCAAGAAAACCACAGGAATAAAGAGACTGTCAATTGTGTGATGGATAATAGGCCCCTCAGGTCAGGTGGCACTCAACATGCTTCTGAAGAAAACTTGAGGATCTTTCTGAGTATGTGTATGACACAGATAGATTAAAGCCTTCCAGACATCAGATTGCTGACGTTTCAATACAGAAAAAGGAAATCCAAAGGTGTAAAAGACAAAATGGCAATGGGAACATGTAAGAAGCTTGAACATGGGGAAGCTCAACAAAAAAACAACTAAAAAATCAATTACATATTGACATTTTGGGCAAACTGAGATTCAGCACAAATAATGTAAAAAAAATAGTGTCCCAAAGTACACTTAGTGTCATCTTTAAAACCCCTCAATCTCAAAAGATTACTTACCTCTGTTTAAAAAATTAAAAGAAAATAATGTTATCTTTTAGTTATCTTGATTTTACAATGTCTAAAAATCTTATGAAAATATGATTTACTAACTTTTATGCTGGATTGCTCTCTAAACCAGCACAGTAGGATGCTGAGAGAAAAACTCAATGAGCAATTTTTTGAATAAATGTCAATAACGGGATAATAGTAAGCTCACCTGCTTAGTTATGTCATAAACTATAACAGCTGCTGCTGATCCACGATAGTACATAGGTGCCAGTGAATGAAACTATGAAACATAGAACAAAAAGAATTAAAAAGTTATATCTTGCACTTATGTAGGTCAAAAAAGTATGACAGTTTTATATTAATATCTCTTCTCTATCTTCCCTCCCACATTTACTCATCTAACAGCTGTAAATGATTTACATCAAGTAACAACATGCATTAAAATAAAATCATAGCACTCCAGAATACTTTTTCCTATGCAATGGGGAAGGTCATCCTCATTAATCCCAATTGCTTTCCTGAACTGTGGTTTTCAAGACTCTTCTGAAACTCCATAAGGAGGTTAACAGAATATCAAGGACAAAGTCTTGCACAGAAGGAGTCTAACACAGAGAAGACGCAACGTGTTGATTCCTATAGGTGGCACTCAAGTGATGAGATCTTAACAAGTTTCTCTTTCAGCTTTTGCAGGATAGAGATAGACAGATCCAGCCCAGAGCAGAAAGGCCTGGAGGTATTTAAACTCTGCCCATTCAGCTCTTTAAAGATAAAAACATTGATAATCAATATACTTCCTGAAGTAGTAGAATCACATTTGTGGATCTAGATTACAGGCCACAACTATATGGCCTGTAATCTATCCTGAGAAAAAGAGAGAACTCTTCTTACTTTCCCTTCCTTCAAAACAAGTATTTTCAAGCTGAAGAAAGGATGTGTATTCAAACAAAAAGACAGAAAATGAGTGAAAGAGATAAAGAATAGCTGCACCTGAATGTGCATCCATCAAACCAGTAGTTTTAAAGTTACCTGTTCCTGCCAACCAATATCTCCTAGCCCTAATTTGAGATCCATCATCATTTTTAGAGTAGCTGTTCTAGGGAGAGTGCAATTCTTGTTAGACTTACTAGAACTTCTAATTTTCTTAACTTAAGGAAGCACGTATTATTTTTCAAGCCATAGAGCTTGCTAAATAATCAAGGATCCAGGAAAACATCAGAGAAAAATATCTGAATATTCTTATTCTCTCTTTCTCTCTCACACACACACTAACAACATAGAGAGATACATACTCTGTCAGGCATGGAAGACCAGGTCTATATGTGAAGGTCCAATTAAACTGATTTATTGCTACTCATGCCTGTGCACAGAAATCTTCTCAACTAACAGTTAGCACCTGTTTGGAATTAGATAAGGGTCAATGGAATTTAAGGGAGGTTTGATTTAGTTTGGCTGTGGCTATGTAAAAATTCTAGGCTGATCCCTCTTTTAATACCACCGCCAAGTTCTGCCAGTCCTACGCAGAGAGAGAGAGAGCAGATTTTTCAGCTTAAAAAAGAAGAGAGTTAATTTTCTGCAATGCAAGAAAGGCATTTGGGATTTAATCAATTGAAACAAAAAAAAAGCATGTAAGATTTCATTAAAAACACTTTTTGTATGACTTTCATAAAACAGTATACTTGTTCACAATGATTATTCTACTAAGTTCTAACATTCTTAAAACAACTTTTTTAAAAAAACTAAGACTTCTATAAAAATATTTTTTGGCTTTCTTGGCATAGTATGCTATGTGGAAGAAGAGATAAAATATTTCCTTTTCCTCCAAAGATCAGGAAATCTTATATTTTCAGCAAAGTATGATAATTAGATGGAGCAACAATAAGCTACTGGTAGAAATCAGTAATAGCATTCTGTGCTCAAGAAACTGTAATGGAAGGCTTAGCAAACAAGATGTCATTAAGTTAACTAAGAACTTTACTTGCCATTGTCAAATAAAACTACATTAGCAAGGGAAAAACGTATCTCAACCATGATACTAATTAAGTACAGAGCAATGTACCAACTTGATCATACCAGAACAACTTATACATACACATATAAACAAATTAGCATTGTTAAATTAGTTACATAATCCCTCTTTTAAACTAACTTTCAAAACTTTCAGACATGGTCAAGCCAACTGATAAGCTGAGCAGTTTTGTCAACAGGGCAAATGGCAAGAAATTAGAGGTTTGAATTAATAGCATGATGTTCTACAGAGGAATTTTTCAGTCTGTCATTTGCACCTCTATAACTGTCTGGTTTGGTTCTGCAACCCAACAAGAGAGACACAGACTTCAGAGGATAATTAGAACTGCAGAAAAAACAATTGCTACCAACCTGCCTTCCATTGAGGACCTGTATACTTGCACGAGTCAAAAAGAGGGCTGTGAAAATATTTACAGATCCCTCACATCCTGGACATAAACTGTTTCAACTCCTACCCTCAAAACTATGCTATAGAGCACTGCACACCAGAACAACTAGATACAAGAACAGTTTTTTTCCCAACTGACATCAATCTGCTAAACAAATAATTCCCTCAACAATGTCAAACTATTTACTAAATCTATATTACTATTAATCTTCTCATTGTTCCTATCACCCATCTCCTCCCACTTATGACTGTATGACTGCAACCCTGTTGCTGGTATCCTTAAGATTTATACTGACTGTTTACTAATATGATTTGATTGCTTATTTGTTCCCTATGACTACCATTAAGTGATGTACCTTATGATTTATACTGATATTGTTTCCTGATTGCTTATTTGTACCCTATGACTATCATTAAGAGTTGTAAATGTTGTACCTTGATGAAGGTATCTTTTCTTTTATGTACACAGAGAGCGTATGCACCAAGACAAATTCCTTGTGTGTCCAATCACACTTGGCCAATAAATTCTATTCTATTCTATTCTATTCTATTCTATTCTATTCTTGGCTGCATATTATTATGATTCTGAAAGTGTCAATCTGTTGATGATTTAGTGTTCTGTTTGCTTAATCTCTACTATACAACTGTTTCTGTTGAAACAGAATCTAGATTACTGTGATGTTTAAAACAATAAAAACATACCATGCCTTCTTACCTTCAGCATCTATGTTGGTTCCCTCTGCTTTATTAACAATACAAAATATAGCATGCAACTGTCTTTAGATAAAACTCATACTCACCCTCTCCTGACCTGCTGTGTCCCAGATTAGAAATTTATGAAGCTCATTCCCACAAGAGACTGTTTTAGTCATAAAAGAAGCTCTAAAATTTGCAAGAAGAGTTACACATAAGCAGAGTTACATTAAATTACTGTGCATGTATTTGCTAATTAAGAAAACAATAGTTTCAGGAATCTAATCTTTACAAGGCAGAAAACAAATATTTTCTTCTTAATGTTTGAGAAATAGCAAACATTTTACAGATATTACAGGCAATCTAAAAGTTAAATTAAACATAATGATGCATACATGTAGTGCTATTTTTAAATAAAAAAATAAGTTTTTTCTGAAAAGAATTCACATTTGTAAAATTTGAGATTCTAGAAGGATTAATGAAGAAGAATGACATAGTAGCCACTTAAACTACACTATCCTATCCTGTTAAAATGTGATGAGTTGCAAAATGAAATTGTTCTTTTAAGTCAATAGCAATAGCAAGAGCAGTTAGACTTATATACCGTTTCATAGTGCTTTTATAGCCCTCTCTAAGAGGTTTACAGAGTCAGCATATTGGTCCCAACAGTCTGGGTCCTCATTTTACCGACCTCGGAAGGATGGAAGGCTGATTCAGCTTTTGAGTCAGAGAGATTTGAACTGCCGAATTGCAGCTAGCAGTCAGCTGAAGTAGCCTGCAGTGCTGCACTCTAACCACTGCGCCACCTCGGCTCTTGTGGTCCTTGACCACAAGCAGATACATACCTAGGAAATTTCAGCTGATCAGTCATAAATATTATAATTTGATTTTCAATAACATCCAGGTAGATGAGAGATTAAGTAAAACAGGAATCTTTATTCTAAGCTATATTTAATTCTAAATAAAAAAGAAAATTGTCAGCTTTGGAAGCCATACTATCCTGGCTCTCTTATCCTGGTGAAAATTAAGTCTTTTTTCTGCATGCTAATAATGTTGGTTAATAGTTCCTGTATAAATCATTACCATCATCTGGATAATTATTTCCCGCTTTCTCAATGAATTATACAAAATAATAAATGAGTTACTAAGGCCCAAATCAACAATTCACTAGCTGAATGTTGATTTTAAAACTGGAAGGAATTAGAAAAATATAAGAATTTATGAATGGTGTACGGCTGAAAGAAAATAAAAATTGGTTATCTAAGAAACCTGAACATCTTTCATTCCCCCAGACAAACCTGGAATGTGAGACCCTAATGGTATTTCAGAAGCTTGGGGATTTTCAGAAGGATCAGTTTCAAGGCTTAATATCCACCTGGTATGGTTGTATGACAAAGAAGAGTGATGTACCAGGAAAGGCAAGGTCAAGGAACAGACATGCAGATATTCTAGGAATGCTATTTTGTTGTAGGGTGTACATTGTATTAACAGAATCCTGAAAGCGTGTCCAAAACCTTCACTGCGCCTTTTTAACAACAAAGTCAAGATGAGACTGTTCTGAATCTGTTTCTCATGCTTTCTACTTTTCCAGAGCTGAGCAACCTGTTTCTTTCTTATTCCTTCTTATCAACTGGAGCTAAATTCTTCCACAGCCCTCACCATAGAAACTATTGCCGAACCTGTAATTCTGGATAATTTTCACCCAACCTCCCCTTTGAGGTGAAAATTGCTGAGAAAATGGTCAGGCTGAAGTTTCCAAAAAACCTGATTATCTATTTCAGTCAGGGCACTATGATCATTGATATGATAGAGCTAGGATAGGGATGAATGACCATTCTAGTTCTCTTTAATTTTCAAGTACTGTTGATCATGATATATTTCTGGACCAACTACTTTCCTTTGGGTGCTTCCAATCATCAGTAACTGGGGCAAAGGTCAAGCCCAATGCTTCTAGTTGTGGATACCTAAGATTCAATGTTCTTATCACTCCTGTTTAACATTGAAGTGGTAACTAAAGCATCATTAGTAGGTTGATGATACTCAGATGTGTATTTCAACTCCTGCATCTAGGTGATGCTGTTGAGTCTTGTCACAGAATCTGGAGGCTGCTAAGATCTGGATGGGAAGGAACTGGCTTAACTCAACCCTTACAAATACAAGTAACTATAACTTCATGATTTTTCCAGTACCAGATATTTCTATCTTTAATTTTGAGTAAAGTTGTACTTTCCCTACAAAAGTGGTTTGTGAATTGGGAGTCCTTCTGAACTTACAGATCCTGCTCAAAGAATAGGTAGTGACTGTGGCCAGGAAGTCATTTGCACATATTGTCCTAATGTGCCAAGTGCCCATTTCCCTTCAGTGGTAATTTCATCTCACATTCATTAATGCCTTAGTCACTTGTGCATGGACTACTGCAATATGTCCTGTACAGGAGTGCCCTTGAAGCCCACTTAGAAGTTACAACTGATCCAGAATTCAATGACACAAACCGTCATGGGCCTGCCTTAAAATACTGATGTAATATGTCTGCTATGTGAGCAGCACTGATTACCAGTGAATTTCTGGACGCAATCCAAGGTGCTGACTATCATCTGTACAGTTCTTCATGGCACAGGGCCTGGTTATTTGAGAGACAGCCTCTCTTTTCATTGTTTTTGCTCCTGCAATACTAAAAACAAGTTCTGTGAACTCAACATTTACTCTAACCTCTGGTACATTCATTTGATATAGTGTATATTTGTTCCCTTCCCATTGTTTGTTTTAGGGACAGTGGTTGCTTTTGACAGTTGCCTAGATTCACTGTTGAGCTGGTCAGCCTTAGAAATGTGAAGTATAAATAAATAAATTATAAATGAAAAGCACTTTTCAAAAACTATGGGTTTAAATCAGAGTAGTCAATAATTTACAGAAAAAAAATCATAACTACTATACATCCAAACCTTCTGGAGAGCCATAAAAAGTCAGCTTCTGGCATAAAGAGCCAGTTCGATGTAGCAGTTAAGACACCAGGTTAGAAACTAGGAAACGGTGAGTTCTAATCCTGCCTTAGGTATGAAAGCCATCTGGGTGACTTTCAGCCCAACTCACCTTACAGGGTTGTTGTTGTAGAGGAAATAGGATAAGGAAGGAATATTAGGTATAGTCACCACTTTGAAGTATTTATAAAAAATAAAGGCAGGATAAAAATATGTAAGATATAAGTGTAATTGTAATAGGCAAGATCAATCCTTCTGCCCACTTTTCAGAATTTTAAAACTGGGAATGGGAATAGGAGAATATTCCTCTCATCTCTACCCTTAAAAATATATAATCCCCTACCCCAAAATAGGCCTAAATTGCTTGGTTTGGGTAGTGTTGTGGAAGTTGTGGGAGCTCAACAAAAAATTGCAGAAAAATTCAAGTAGTTTGCAGTTGGCATTAATTGCAGAAGGTGGTAACTTGTCCACTCAATAATATTCCATGTTAAAATAGGGATGGAACCCGTAATACAAATACAGCTATCTTGAATATTGAAGTTTCCCTACTTTAAATTACGAAGGAATTCATCAGTGTTTATTTAACTTAACTATACATGGTACTTACCCAATAGTAGGGCTAATATTGTGGTCAAAATGATCCTGAACAAATCGACAAACTATACTTGATTTGCCAACTCCAGTATCCTAAAATTTAAGAAAGGAAGAATCAGCCCAATATTGTCCTGAACGCTCATCTGTTTTAAATGAAAAAACCCTTAAGTTTAGGGCAGGGGCAGGAGTCCCCAACCTCCAGTCTTTGGACCAGTACCGGGCCACAACATGCCAGAAACCGGGCAGCACAAACAAGCAAAGCCCCATCCGTGGGAGGCAGAAAGCACACAAAACCATGCCCTCTCTGGTTCATGGAAAAATCTCTCTCCATGGAACCAAACCCTGGTGCCCAAAAGGTTGGGGGCCACTGGTTTAAGGTATATTTACTTAAAACGCTGTCCTGTACTTTGTAAGAAAATGGCTGAAGAAAATCAGAATATAGAAATGCTGCACCATTAGCTTCTCCAATAGGGGAATTCCCAAAGCAGTAGCTGAAATTTTCATAATTAATCTACTTTGGGCAGTCAATCTCTCTCAGCTCTAGGAAGAAAGTACCGTATATACTCGAATATAAGCCGATCCGAGTATAAGCCGAGGTCCCCAATTTTACCCCAAAAACTGGGGTAAACTGGGGACTCGAGTATAAGCCGAGGGTGGGAAATGAGGCACCTACCGGTTGGGGAAACCTCCTCCTCAGCTGAGAAGGCTGGCGGCTCCCCGCCCGCCCTCTCACTGCACCGGCAGGGCTTCCCCGCGCCGTCCGGTAAAATGTGAAAAAAAGGAAAAAAAAAACTCGAGTATAAGCCGTATATACTCGAGTATAAGCCGAGGGGCTTAAAAAAAAAAAAAAACTCGAGTATAAGCCGTATAGACCCGAGTATAAGCCGAGGGGACGTTTTTCAGCACAAAAAACGTGCTGAAAAACTCGGCTTATACTCGAGTATATACGGTAATGGGAAACCACTTCCAAAAATATTTCCAAGAAAACCCTAGTCTAGGCTAGTTTAGGCTGTTGCCAGGACTCAAGATTGATTCAAAAGTACACACGTACACATAGACAACTAATTTAACAGGTTCTAAGTAATAATTCTGGTGAAATATTACTAAATTCACTGTATTCTATAAACTGTTGAAATAATCTGTACATAATTTATTTTAAGATTCTTGGGGTCCATACCAATGCATCCTGCATGCTCCATTCATGTATTACGTGTTAATCAGCATGCTCCATTCATGTATTCATGTTAATTGGAAGTACTGTAGATGTGCTTGTCTGACTCTAGGAAAATATTTATAAAGTTTGGCATATAGGCTGGATAAAATTTAAAAGGTCTATATGGAATAGGCAAGAGTCCATTTTATTCCTTTGCTAATAATCTATTCAATTCCTTAAAAATAAAGCCAATGATGTTACTTTAAACCATGGCTATATGTTCATTTCTAAAATGAAATACTCTGTGGCATATGGATCAATCTACGCTTTTGCATGTTCCTTTCCTGTTGCTATTATTCACTTTTCAAACATAGGTTAGACAACATTTTATTAAGATGGGACAAAATGATGTTTAACAAAATCAAAATTCAGAAATGTTCATTAAAGTGTTGCAAGTTCACCTTTTCTCTTTCTGTAATCAACAATTTGTTTCATTAAATAAAATTAGTCTCGCTCCATAACAAGTAAAATGGCTAATATATTTATCCTAAAAGAAATTACTTATAGATAGGTATCAAGGATATTTATTTCCAGTTAAACACATTATGAATATTTTAGGTATAATTCAAACTGAAAGGATGTAGCAAATACCACTTATACTTTCTGTGAATAATTGTCAATATGGACCCTCTCTACATCCACGCAGTCACTTATCTTGCCACAAGAGAAAGCTTTAAACAAGAGAACTGCTTTTCTCCTATAGTGTCTGCCTGTTCTGCTTGTATTGAGTCCCCTCAATTAAAAAATGCCATCAAGCAGGACCCAGGAAGAAAGCAGTCTTGATTCCTTCAGCTGCTCAGATATGTGGCATGCATGGACATACAAATGTAAGGTGCTAAGGAAACATGTTATGTATGTAAAATGGTAAAGAAGAGCCAATAAATAAATAATGAGAAATTTACATTTCCTCTTATTGCCATTCCAAAAAAGCATTTAATCATTATCAGCTGATTGGATGTAGCAATTCTACTATTTTTTTCCATGCCTTTAACCACATTTCCAAGTTCCAAGTACTTTTTAGACTTAGAGGAAATGTCTGAATACAGCTGTCAATAACTGCAACTTGCAAACTAACTATACTTTTGTTGCATTCAAGGACAATTCTAGAAGAGTTGTTGGAAATAAAACTTAAATGAGTGCTATTCATGATCTTTCTCTAACAATGTAGAAAATCCTTATTGAAGGTCATCCTTGGGGATAAGGGGAAGAGGACAAATGGCTTAAAATCACAGTTTTGCAGAGGTGGGGAACAATGGCCCCTTTATGACTTGTGGACTTCAACTCCCAGAATTCCAATTTTGGGAGTTGAAGTCCACAAGTCATAAAAGGATCAAAGTTCCCCACCTCTGCTTTACAGGATAGCTATTCAGGATATTTTAAATTGAAATATTTTCTTATTGCATCCTATGAATTAATTTCCTAATAATTTCAATTAGTATATTCATCTCAGAATCTACAGACTGCAAAAGTATTTGGATTATATTATTTGATGCAAGGAAAAGTATATTTAAACTATTTTATGCAGTTTGAACAATACATTCAAAGAAACAAAAGCTCTGTGTAGAGAAAAATATTTTTATTATAATATTTGAAACAATATTGAGCAATAGGCAATAAAGCAGTAAAGTATGATAAAACTACCAAACTGAAAATTTTCTGCACAAAATCCCTGCCATTATCTGAGCAAAGACTCTCCGATAAATATTCTGCAAATCAGTCTATTTCCACTTGAAATTCTGATGTCTGATTAACTTATTAAATGGTTTGACGTTCAAAAGTTTTCCATGTTTTTCTTTAGAACCATGAACAACTTCAAAAACAATTCAGTAAACTTTTTTTTAACTAAGGTACTCGTATTATTGTTCAAACGGTAAGCAACTGATGGATGGCTTCCCATTGATGTCCTTCTGATTTCTTGGATGTATAGGAAGTCCTTGCTTAACCCTTCAAAGTTTTGTCAGTCTCCCCTACAAGATGGTCATGCTTGAAAAAACTTCCTAAGGAAGATGCTTTCGTCCCTCATCTGGTATCGCCCCCCATTTCTCTTGGGTTTTTAGCGTAGCCCTCCATATTGTCTTCTCCAAGAGGTTCTTGCTCTGCTTCCAGAAAACTGGATTGAAGGTATCTCCTATCCTTGCTAAAAAATTTTTTTAAAAAAGACAGCTGTTTGCTGGCAGGTGAGGGGGAGCATTACACCATTGCTGTGGAAGTTGTGCCTCCTTGTGCACATGTCCACATAAGAGAGGAAGAACATGCGTTGTGATGCTCAAGAAACTGTAGGCAGTATGAATCCACCTCTGAGGGAGTAGAAGCCACAAGTGAAAAATGGTTGATCTGTTTTGGTCAGACTATCTGAAATTCTGAGGATTTTAAATCTCAAAAGGTTAGGTCCATCTATCCAGCCCTGTGTTTAGAAGACATAAAACTGAGGGATTCCTTAACGAAAAACAGGAGTTTTGCCATTTTTTTTAATCCAACAGATTGAAAATCCTCCATTGACCAAAAGAAAACTATGTAAACTTTCTAACAAACGAGACAGCAATCGTATTGCTGGGCATATGGATGGCTTATAAATGTTGGTATCTAACAGTATTTTCTCAGGAGAGCAATCCATGGCTGACGATGACAAGATCAAAATAATTGCATTGGTGGTCACCAACCCGATGGCATCAAGAACAGGGATCCAAATTGAGCCAAAACTTTTCAGTGGTGACGAGGCCAGTAATGAAATTAGAAAAGGCTTAGGTTTAGTTTTCAGTTTAGTAATTTAATTTTAGTTTAGAGGAAAAGCCTCTGAAAGTTTTTTGGCTCCTCCAAATACTACCCTTATGACGATACCAAAATCTCCTTTCAGCTTTTTTGTGCTTTGCAACAAGGGTGTGATCCAGAAGACTCTGGAGAGTGCAGAGAAGAGCAACAAAAATGATTATGGGACTGGAGGGTAAAACATATGTTGGATGGTGGCAGGAATTGGGGATGTCTAGTCTAGTGATAAGAAGGACTAGGGGTTACATGATAGCAGCATTCCAGTATTTAAGGGGCTGCCACAAAGAACAGGGGGTCAACCTATTCTCCAAAGCACCTGAAGGCAGGACAAGAAGCAACGGATGGAAACTAATCAAAGAGAGAAGCAACCTAGAACTAAGGAGAAATTTCCTGACAGAGAGAACCATTAACCAGTGGAACAGCTTGCCTCTAGAAGTTGTAAGTCTTTCATCACTGGAGGTTTTCAAGAAGAGATTGGACAGACATTTGTCTGGAATGGTATAAGGTCTCCTGCTTGGGCAGGGAGTTGGACCAGAAGATCTCTGAGGTCCCTTCCAACTCTGTTATTCTGTTAAAACTTGGTTTTTTTCTGTTAAAACTTAAAAAAGCTACTTATGATCATTCTTGAAGTCATGAATGCTGCATATCCACATGGATCATCTAACTGCATTTTGGACACTAGGCAACTGGCTTGCATTTATGATCAGTTGCTTTGTCCATTGTATATGCTAGATTCATTTAACAACCATGGGATTTGTTTAATGATTGTGTTGTGCATGATGATCCTGGCAAAAATGGTCAACTTATGAGCAAAAGAGGTGGGGGGAGGATTATTGTTTTTACTATTTGTATATTGGTTTTTTATTTTTAAGCCACCCAGAGTCACTGAAAGCGAATGAGTGGCCATATAAATTCTCATAAATAAATAATTACAGTTGCAGTAAAAATAGTTTGGCCAGTAAAAACATTTATTTATATAGCATTAGCTGTAAAATTATATACTTTATTACTTTATTATTAGGAGCCCTCAACATCTCAGTTCTAACAGCTGTTCCTAAAAACTTGGTCTAGTTTAGAAAGATGTTAACATTTCTATTAAAAGTGATTGCTTTCATGAAATGTAATATCAATATACCATGATTAAAGTGTGTTTTCCTAGACTAAATTTTATTTAAATTTTAAAAAACATGTACCCAGTAGTTACTACTCCAAGCAAGTTTGTTTATATTCTGAAAAATTGTATAAGCTTAAGTATCCCGTCATTTCTCAATGTTAAAAAATACTTGAATATCTAACTTTACTATTAGAAAGAATTACTATTAGAAGAGGGCCGTGAAAATATTTGCAGATCCCTCGCATCCTGGACATAAACTGTTTCAACTCCTACCCTCAAAACGATGCTATAGAGCACTGCACACCAGAACAACTAGACACAAGAACAGTTTTTTCCCGAAGGCCATCACTCTGCTAAACAAATAATTCCCTCAACACTGTCAGACTATTTACTGAATCTGCACTACTATTAATCGTTTCATAGTTCCCATCACCAATCTCTTTCCACTTATGACTGTATGAATATAACTTGTTGCTGGCAATCCTTATGATTTTATATTGATATATTGATCATCAATTGTGTTGTAAATGTTGTACCTTGATGAACGTATCTTTTCTTTTATGTACACTGAGAGCATATGCACCAAGACAAATTCCTTGTGTGTCCAATCACACTTGGCCAATAAATTCTATTCTATTCTATTCTATTATGGTAGTAAAGTTTTTTTCTAAGGTATTAGCCTTTCGAAATACTAAAGTCACAATCCTATGCAGATTAATATGTAATATGTTCAGTAAAACTTAAGTAGATATTAAGTTAATGCATTTCATTTTGCTTAAGATCAAAAAGGCTATGTTTCTAAATAAAAGTACTGAAACACAATTTATGAAACACAATTTTTACCGGAAAAAATGTTGGATTTACATTGAGAAAATAATGTTCAACACTCCATTCAAGGTGGATTTGATTTAAATCAAGTCAATTTAAATCATAATTTTTAAAGAACAACTGTCATGTCTGTTCGGCAGCAGCTCCTTTTCTGACCTGCTGTTGACTCACAGACAGTCCAATACTGCAGAATATTTTTTTTTTAATTTTATTTTGTCACAACAGTATACACAAACAAATGTCATAGATAAAACAGCATATCTTGAAGAAAATATATATATATATATATATATAATTAAAATTATGCATCAACTATATTAATTGGATATAATGAAGGGAACAATAGGACAGGAACGGTAGGCACGTTTGTGCTCTTATGCACGCCCCTTATAGTCCTCTCAGGAATGGGGTGAGGTCAACAGTAGACAGCTTTTGGTTGAAGATTTTGGGATTTTGAGTAGAGACTATGGAGTCAGGTAATGAGTTCCAAGCGTTAACAACTCTGTTACAGAAGTCATATTTTCTGCAATCAAGTTTGAAGCGGTTGACATTTAGCTTGAATCTATTTTTTGCTCTTGTAATATTGCGATTGAAGCTGAAGTAGTCTTTTATAGGAAGGATATTGCAATAGATGACTGTGTGTTAAACACAGGTCATGTCGAAGTCGACGGAGTTGTAAGTTTTCTAATCCCAGGATTTCAAGTCTGTCGGTATAAGGTATTTTGTTGTTTTCGGAGGAGTGAAGAACTCTTCTAGTAAAATATTTCTGGACTTGTTCTATTGTGTTTATGTCAGAGATGTGGTATGGGTTCCAAACAGATGAGCTATATTCAAGAATAGGTCTGGCAAATGTTTTGTATGCTCTAGTTAGTAGTGTAGAGTTTTTTGAAAAGAAGCTGCGTAAAATTAGGTTTACAACTCTTAGGGCCTTTTTTGCTATGTAGTTGCAGTGGGCTTTGGCATTAAGGTCATTTGATATGAGAACTCCAAGATCTTTGACAGGGTGGGGGTCGTCAGTTAGGTAATGTCCATCAAGTTGGGGTTGATGTTGGGGTTCTTTTTTCCAATATGTAAGACTGAGCATTTGCTGGTTGAGATTTGGAATTGCCAAGTTTTAGACCAATCAGAAATTAAGTCGAGGTTTTCTTGAAGGATAGAAGTATTATTAGTGGTATTAAATAGTTTGACATCGTCAGCAAAGAGAACACAATAACTTGAGATTAAGTCACAGAGATCATTTATGTATAGTATGAAGAGTGTTGGTCCAAGAACACTACCTTGGGGAACGCCACTTTTGACAGGAACAGGAATATACAACTTCATGCTACATAACTAAGCTCCATTTCATGCTGAATAACTAAATTAGTAATGTATCTTAAATAGTAAACTATCTTTAGATGATTTTTACTCCAAATGCATTTTATTAAAATAACTTTGATAAAAATCAAAAATTCAGATTTAAATTAAAAAATCTGATTTTTTAAAAAAAATTTTTTAAATCATCTATTTTTATCCACCCTGACTCCATTAGTATTTTTTATAAAAGATAATATTTTACACATACGCACACATCTTAGTATTATGGGATATTATGGGGAACTGTTTTCCTCTAAATACTGTTAGGCATCTGGTTTAAATAACCAATAAAAAAAATAGTTATATGGAATGAAAATTCATCACAAGTTAATGAAGCTGGGTACAGATTTTCCATTACTCTGAAGAAATGCGACAGATCACCATGCCAAGCAAATGCTTGTTTGAATATATTAGAAGAAACACTGTTGATTAAAGACGGGAAAGTGCTGCTACTTTTTCTCTTGTTACAAATTCTGTTGTATCAGTTGTGTACAATGCCATTATACCCAAAATCTAGTAAAAGAAGAAAAGCTATGAACAATCAAATTAACATCAATACCTAGGAAGTTTCAAGATTATAAAGCATATTAACTATAAGCATCTTGAGGACAATAAAGTGATTACAAGAACTCAACACAGATTTATCTATCGTAGAACAATTTTTGACAGGTAAACCTTGTCTCATGTTCTTTGATCAAACAACTTCCTTAACAGATTGTGGAAATTCTTTACTTATAATATACCTTAATTCCAGAAAAAAATCTGACAAAGTATACAAAGATATTGAGATAATCAATTACTGAGTTCAATCCACTAAAAATTGAATGCTATATACTTGGGTTAAAAACTGAACTGAAAAAACACTCATCAATAGTTCCTTATCAGATTGGAAGAATTAGTGGAGTGCTATAAAGTCAAATTGAGTGGAGTGCTATAAAGTCAAATCCTAAACTCTCATTTCTTTAGCTTTTAAATAAATTACTTGAATGAAGAAGTGGGGGATGTGTTCATTAAATTTGCACTTGACACAAAGTACATAAAATACAGTAGTAAATAACTTAATTAACAAATATTTCATTTCATAAAATGAAAACAATGTTGACAGAAAAGTGGCAGAACATAACAATGAAATTTAACAGAAATAAATGTTACAAGAATCAAAATATTGGGTATAGATCAGGGGCAAAATTACTTTGAAAGACATCTTAGAAATTGATTACAAATTAAACCTGAAGGACTAAAAACTAGCATCAAGGACTGAAAACTAGTTGCATGAAGAGAGATTGAAAGTCTTGGGCCTATATAGCCTTGAGATGTTAAACACACATATGTAATAAATCCAAGAAGCAAGACCCACCCAGGTATAAAAAATATAAACTTCGAAACAATAAAAGTCCCACGTAGCAGGTCAATTAAAACACTTCCTTTTAAAGCCCCCATATCTTGTCTGCCTTTTTCATACCAAAATAACTCCTTTACCTACTTCTCACAGCCTGGCATATAGTAATACTTATTCATCTAAATGAATTTTTCATAGACAATAGCCAAGATCTATTTTCTATCATTGCAGATATTGCATTATTGACATTAAATGCAGAGCAATAGTGACTCCAATTATACAGAGAAATAGCAAGGTTCTTCTTCACTGAATGTAGACAAATAGAGGCAAGATTCATTTTGACTCCTACCCAGAGATGGGATTAGGACTCCATAGTCAAAATTCCAATTCCAAGTATATGAATCTATGCCTACAAAAATGAGTGGTAATCCTGATATGTATATGTAGCAGATGCCTCAATACAGTATATAAATAAATATAAATGCCTCCACATCAATAGGCTAATGTGTACTCTAGCAGGCTACCAATCTCATCTAGTCCCCACTCTGTCTTCAACAGTAATTTTATAGTGATCTGCTGGGGTGCCTGCCATGAAAGGCTGGACTACCTGACCCTTTTTGTTTTACAGATTCAATAGTAGAAGTATGAAATGTAATCTATTCCTTTGTGTTTGAAAAAAACAACCCCGTCAAACAGAAAACAACTGGTATTTATTTTCCTGGATTAGGTGGGAAGGGAGAAGAAATAGGAGAATCCACAAAGGAGAAACTAAGTTAACTTCAGTCTGAACAGAACATCTGGCTGTATGATAAGGGTACTCTCGGGAAGCATTTATACAGCAGTTGCTGCAACTTTTTAAAACTGAATGCAATCTCAAGAAAATGGTTTAAGGAATTGCAAATAGTATCACATTTTTGCAAATTTAAGGGCACCTTTTTTGCTGCAAATATGAAGTGCAATTTATTCATAATAAATAGCTGTACTGTTTTTTCTTAATAATGGGAGCTAAATCTAGGCAGTGTAAACTAAACTATTAAATCACCATGACTGTACAAAATAGAGGAGGAAAAGAAAGGAAGAATTCCCTGAAACTGGTCTATGTGGGCTTGCAAATTATCAGCTGGGAAGAATTCACCATAACACTGCAGAGAATTATTCTAAAAAGAGGATATGGTTAGCCACAGAAAGAAACAGTTTTTGCTGAGTTGCATCTCATGGTGAACTGCTTTTCGCACTGAAGCAATTTCTGTCCAATTACAGCCAAAATCAGTTAAACTGTGTAGCAATCTCTTTTCTGAGCTCAAAATGTTATCTGCTCAATACAAACCACAAAAACACCATATTTAGGACAAAACACAACATACTTAACTTGTAGAAGACAGTGAAGGAAAGGAGAACGAGATTTCTATATTTTAACAGTTAAAAATAATACTTCTCAAGGGATATTTCCCAACAAGATAACAACATGCTAAACCATTTGTACAAAAATTACACCTATCTGTGAATCTGACCATAATGCAGGTGTGAGAGTGTAGTTACCTATTCTTAATAATTGGTTAAAAGAGTTAAAAGAAAAATTACTCCATATGATCAGCTTGCCACATGAATTTCAGTTTCTGCAAGTTTTTATTTAATTCGCTATAAAGCAGCATTCAACGTTGCGTTCGCACCGCATCGTTAAGGATTCAATGGGGTTCCGACATCTCTACGGGAACCAAAACACGTCTCCCAGGAAAACAGTTGTAAACGTTTGCCATCAGGTAAAAGGAAAACAGACAAAAGTAGAATGTAACTGGAACAAATCTCGGACGAGGAGGAGGAGGAAAGTATGCCCGCTTAATCCTTATTTAGTCTAACTGCCTAAGCTGCCAAAATTCCCAGCAAGCAAATCGAAAAAGTAAAGTGAGCGGAAAGCCACTCCGTATCCGAACTAGAATGTGCCAAAAGCAAGACAAAGAAAGCTGTTTTATAAATCGCAGGCTTGCCAAGCTGCTTTGCAGCGCCCGTCCTTCCTCCGTTCGGCTCGCGCTCTGTCGGTCGTTTGTGCGGGACGCTGTTTGGTTAAAATCTTCACTTGCTACCCAGAATTCAGCGTCTCCTTCCCAGAACCCCCTCCCTCCCCCTCGTATTTTTTTTTTTCTTTCGGTCGCTACTTACTCCAAGCAGACAGACTTTCAGCTCTCGTATCGCCATCATCTGTTTGGGGCGAGGCGGCTTCGCATCCTTGAGAGGAGCGAATCCTCCGGTCTCTCTCGCTTGTTACCTAGTTCCAAAAACGGGCAAAAGCGGCAGCTTTTCAGCTTACTTCTCAGCAGCCCCAGCCCTGTGCCGCCAGCGGTCACATGAGCATAGCTTCGGCTCCTCCTCGCTTTCTTTTGCAGCTTTCCTCACCCAAATCCAAGGCTTACAAAATAGCTGCGCTTCAGCGTATTTCGGAAGACGCAGTTGCCATTCTTGGATCGGCGCGCTGGACTCGCGGCTGGCCCTTCAGCATTTCCAGGTTGCGAAATGAACAGAAGCAACATTGCGTTCCCGCCCATTTTTCTCTCAGCGCGCGTCCTGCCGGCGGAGGGCTCAAATTTCCAAGTACAACAACAGCAGACAACGCTTTGAAGGGGATGGGGAGGAAGAAAATGTCACGGATGTGATCAGTGGACTGATTTAAAAGCTGCTGGATAAGATTAAAAGAAAACAAGATACAATACTTTGGATTGATATTGCTACTAGCCAGTTACCTGGAAGCAGATTTCAAAGCTACAATACACCCCCATAAATAAAAACACAGATTAAACCGTCTAAGTAGCAATGTGTTTGATAGAATTGTCATTGGTTATAGCCAATAATGCAAGCATGTGCTAAGGAAAGCAAATTTAGAATTCTAAGCTTATCAAACAAAAGCTGAATTTTGTGACCTGTATAAATCAAGTCCATTTATTTTGCTTTAACACAATCTAAATGTTTTGCAAGCCTAATCCAGCCGGTTCAGAAATTAATTTTCTAGGATTACCAAATTACGGACTACTAAATCTCTTGTACCTTCAAATAGATGTTGTTGTTAGTTGTGAAGTCGTGTCCGACCCATCGCGACCCCATGGACAACATTCCTCCAGGCCTTCCTGTCCTCTACCATCCTCTGGAGTCCATTTAAACTCATGCCTACTGCTTCAGTGACTCCATCCAGCCACCTCGTTCTCTGTCATCCCATTCTTCTTTTGCCCTCAATCTTTCCCAGCATTAGGCTCTTCTCCAGTGAGTCCTTCTTTCTCATTAGGTGGCCAAAGTATTTCAGTTTCATCTTCAGGATCTTCTAAAGAGCATTCAGGGTTGATCTCCTCTAGAACTGACTTGTTTGTTCGCCTTGCAGTCCAAGGGACTCGCAGGAGTCTTCTCCAGCACCAGAGTTCAAAGGCCTCAATTCTTCGGCGCTCAGCCTTTCTTATGGTCCAACCTTCACAGCCATACATTGCAACTGGGAAAACCATAGCTTTGACTATACGCACTTTGGTTGGCAGGGTGATGTCTCTGCTTTTTAGTATGCTGTCTAGATTTGCCATAGCTTTCCTCCCCAGGAGCAAGCGTCTTTTAATTTCTTGGCTGCAGTCCCTATCTGCGATAATCTTGGAGCCCAGGAAAATAAAATCTGTCACTACCTCCATTTCTTCACCATCTATCTGCCAGGAATTGAAAGGGATGGATGCCATGATTTTAGTTTTCTTAATGTTGAGTTTCAAGCCAACTTTTGCACTCTCCTCCTTCACCCGCATCAAGAGACTCTTTAGTTCCTCTTCGCTTTCTGCCATTAGAGTGGTATCATCTGCCTATCTGAGGTTGTTGATATTTCTTCCGGCAATCTTAATTCCAATTTTTGATTCATCTAGCCCCGCCTTTCTCATGATGTGTTCTGCATATAAGTTAAATAGGCAGGGTGATAGCCTTGCCGGACTCCTTTCCCAATTTTGAACCAATCGGTGGTTCCGTGTCCAGTTCTCACTGTGGCTTCTTGACCCGCATACAGGTTTCTCAAGAGACAAATAAGATGGTCTGGTACTCCCATCTCTTTAAGAACTTGCCACAATTTGTTGTGATCCACACAATCAAAGGCTTTAGCATAGTCAATGAAGCAGAAGTAGATGTTTTTCTGGAACTCCCTAGCTTTTTCTATGATGCAGCGTATGTTGGCAATTTGATCTCTAGTTCCTCTGCCTCTACGAAATTGGAGATATGAAGGGAACATTTCATGCAAAGGTGGGCATGATAAAGGACCAAAATGGCAGGGACCTAAAAGAGGCAGGAGAGATTAAGAAGAGGTGGCAAAATTACACAGAAGAACTATACAAGAATGAGCTTAACATCCCTGATAACCACAATGGGGTGGTCACTAACCTTGAGCCAGACATCCTAGAATGTGAAATCAAATGGGCCTTAGGAAATCTGAGCAACAACAAAGCTAGTGGAGGAGACAGTATTCCAGCTGAGCTATTCAAAATCTTAAAAGACGACGCAGTAAAAGTGCTACACCCAATTTGCCAGCAAATTTGGAAAACTCAACAATGACCACAGGATTGGAAAAGGTCAGTTTACATTCCAATTCCAAAGAAAGGCAATGCCAAAGAATGTTCAAACTATCGCACCATTGCACTCATTTCACATGCTAGTAAGGTTATGCTTAAAATCCTAAAAGCTAGGCTCCAGCAATATGTGGATCGAGAATTACCTTCAAATAGATACCAACAGTATTTTTACACTTATTCACATTTTCATTCAGAACAGGCAAAGAAACTAAAGCATCTGACCAAGCTTCCAATTACTCATTTTATTCGTTTTAAAATGCATCTTCTCCAAGAATTAAAGATGTTATGCATAGCACTCCCATTTCTAACATTTCCTAGCATTCCAAAAATCTTTTGGTATGTTGGTTTGAGCGATAGTAAATATCCTAAAGTGACATTGTTAAACTGGGTAAATTAATTTAAACTTCTCCAGCAAAGTCCCAAAGGTGCTTTTCCAAAAGGCAACTGGACTTCTTGGTTTTTTCTTTGAAAATGTTTCACTTCTCATCCAAGAAGTTTCTGGATGAGAAGCGAAACATTTTTAAAGAAAAAACCAAGAAAGCCCAGTTGCCTTTTGGAAAAGCATCTTTTGGGCAACCATGACCTGAATTATTGAGAATCTCCATAGACATCTCTCCAGCAGAGGCTTTCTTCCAAGAATTTTCCAGTAAATGAGGTTTATGATTATGATAGGCTACTACCATCTAGACTGAACTGACATACTATCTAACAGGAGAATTCTTAACAATTCCATAAAAGTACCTATGTTTCTCTCAAACAATTCCTAGAAAAACAAAAAAATTGCTGTAGAACTTCTTGCCCATAACCTGGAATCTAGACTTTTTGTGAAATTCCTGAAAGAGCAGGGTATCTATGAAAAAATGCAAACTGTTTTTAAATTAGCAAAGCTGAATCTCTAGATATAAAAGAAATTGAGAAAATAAACAAGGGAAAGTTGTTGGCCCTCTTTTAGGTTTTCTGAATGTGTACATATTTCTACTACTAAATCAGAACTTCCTATGAGTTCTACTGATATATAAAAAGAGTCAAGTTACAAATACTGTAGAACATTAATTCTTGTTACATGCTTGAATAAAGTTTTGGATTTTTGGACATGTTAAAAGTTCATTAGAACAAAAATGGCTTGAGAGAATATTTTTGGACCCCTTGGAGAAGTAAAGAATATCATTCTCTAAAATAAAGCAATGTGTTTCAATGAAGGCATAGTTTTTCCCATTCATTTGCTTTTATTTTTTTTAAGATATACATGGCAAAAAAAAAGTTCAGTGCAGCATTTTATCAACATTTTCCTTCAGTACCTTGCTCATAAGTGTTGAAAATAGAAAAAAATTGAGGAATGCGTAGCCTAATTTCTAATATACCTAATCCTTTCAAAAGACTAAAATAAGAATGTATTTTTACTGGTAATAGATAGATGCCACATTAAAAAAAACCTTTTCAATTAGGTTTTCTTCCAACCTCAATACTGCCAGGAATCATAATCAGAGGTCAAATTTATAAGGAAAGCCTATTTGACTTGTCTTGATCCAACAAAATACACTGCTGTGCCAAATGGATTACGTCCCAGATAATTTTATACATCTGCCCTTCACAAGACTGGTCTCTAAAGCCAAGTTTCCTCAAAATGTTGGAATTGAAGGTGGCTCATAATAAGATAACATGGACTGCTGAATTTATTTTTTTAAAAAAGCTATTCAACAAGTGCCATCTAAGTTTTGTAAATTCCAGGAGAAGACAAAAAAAACCCTTCCTGTAAAAATGGGTTCTTGACAATTGAGAGATCATAATTCATAATTTATTCTGGAGTTCTCATCTAATATTTTAACAATTACTGAAATAATTGCATTTGTGCATTGCAGACTCACTCCTTTAACAATTAAGGCATCTATTTGATATAATTTGGATAATACAGTACACTGATAATACAGTACCTGGCTCCTTGCTGCGTGACCACAGCCCTGCCCGAGCTGTTGGAGGTACTTGCCGCTGTGGCGATTGAGACCCCCAGACTTATAGTCATGGGGGATTTCAACCTGCCATCAGCTGGCTTGTTATTGACAGCAGCTCGGGAGTTCCAGGCTTCCATGACGGCCTTGGACCTGATTCGAGTAAATGATGGCCCTACGCGCATGGGGGGAGGCACGCTGGATCTGATTTATATCTCTGGACAGTGGTTAAATGATCTGGAATTAGATGATTTAGTAACAGAACCAATGTCATGGTCCGATCATTTTCTCCTTCGCCTAGACTTCCGAACCGCCACCACCATCGCAGGGAGACGGAACCTATACGTTGGTTCCGCCCCAGGCGCCTGATGGACCCCGAGAGGTTCCTGACAGAGCTTGGGCCATTCCCTGAGGATCTGGCCCACGGCACAACTGAGGAACTAGTTGTGGCCTGGGAACAGGCTGCGGCTGGGGCCTTGGACCGTGTCGTGCCTTTGCGGCCTCTGACCCGGCGCAGATCTCGTCCGGCCCCTTGGTTCTCCGAGGGGCTGAGGGAGATGAAACGCCAGAAAAGACGTCTAGAGAGCACCTGGAGGTCCAGTCGTTCCGAAGCTGATTGGACACTAGTTAGGTCCTATTCTAGGACCTACCTAGTGGCAATGAGGGAGGCGAGGCGCTCCTACGCCTCCACCCTCATTGCGTCGGCAGATAACCGCCCAGCCGCCCTGTTTCGGGTGACCCGCTCCCTCCTTCATCATGACCCTTTGCAGGGACGTGCCGAGGAGTTTAGTGGTTATCTATACGATAAAATCGCTCAGCTCCGGGATGGTCTGGACCAAAATTGGGATGATCCAAGCGAGGGAGAGGAGGCACGTCTTGTCGAGTCTGTTTGGGATGAGTTTGACCCTGTGGCTCCTGAGGACGTGGACAGGTTGTTGGGGAGGCTTCACGCCACTACATGTTTACTGGACCCGTGTCCTTCCTGGCTGGTACTGGCCACTCAGGAGGTGACACGAGGCTGGCTCCAGGGGATTATCAACGCTTCTTTGTTGGAAGGGGTTTTCCCTGCCGCCTTGAAAGAGGCGGTGGTGAGGCCCCTCCTCAAGAAGCCCTCCCTGGACCCAGCTATTTTGGGTAATTATCGTCCAGTCTCCAACCTTCGCTTCATTGCGAAGGTTGTAGAGAGTGCTGTGGCGCGACAGCTACCCCAATACCTGGATGAAGCTGTCTATCTAGACCCGTTCCAGTCCGGCTTCCGACCCGGATACAGCACGGAGACAGCTTTGGTCGCATTGGTGGATGATCTCTGGCGGGCCAGGGACAGGGGTTACTCCTCTGCCCTGGTCCTATTAGACCTCTCAGCGGCTTTTGATACCATCGACCATGGTATCTTGTTGCGCCGGTTGGGGGGATTGGGAGTGGGAGGCATCGTGTATCGGTGGTTCTCCTCCTATCTCTCTGACCGGTCGCAGACAGTGTTGACAGGGGGGCAGAGGTCGACCGCGAGGTGCCTCACTTGTGGGGTGCCGCAGGGGTCGATCCTCTTGCCCCTTCTGTTCAACATCTATATGAAGCCATTGGGTGAGATCATCAGTGGCTTTGGGGTGAGATACCAGCTGTACGCTGATGACACCCAGCTGTACTTTTCCACCCCGGGCCACCCCAGTGAAGTTGTCGAAGTGCTGTCCCGGTGTTTGGAAGCCGTACGGGTCTGGATGGGGAGAAACAGGCTCAAGCTTAATCCCTCCAAGACGGAGTGGCTGTGGATGCCGGCACCCCGATTCAGTCAGCTGCAGCCGCGGCTGACTGTTGGAGGCGAGTTATTGGCCCCAAAGGATAGGGTGCACAACTTAGGTGTCCTCCTGGATGAACGGCTGTCGTTTGAAGATCATTTGATGGCCGTCTCCAGGAGGGCCTTCCACCAGGTTCGCCTGGTTCGGCAGTTGCGCCCCTTCCTTGATCGGGATGCCTTGTGCACAGTCACTCATGCGCTCGTTACCTCTCGCTTGGATTATTGTAATGCTCTCTACATGGGGCTCCCCTTGAGGTGCACTCGGAGGCTTCAGTTAGTCCAGAATGCAGCTACGCGGGTGATAGAGGGAGCTACGCGTAGCTCCTACGTAACACTGCTCCTGCGCAGGCTGCACTGGCTACCTGTGGCCTTTCGAGTGCACTTTAAGGTTTTGGTTACTACCTTCAAAGCACTCCATGGCTTAGGGCCTGGGTACTTAAGGGACCGCCTGCTGTTACCGCATGCCTCCCACCGACCCGTACGCTCTCACAGAGAGGGACTTCTCAGGGTGCCGTCCGCCAAGCAATGTCGGCTGGCGGCCCCCAGGGGAAGGTCCTTCTCTGTGGGGGCTCCCACACTCTGGAACGAGCTTCCCCCGGGTTTACGCCAAATACCTGACCTTCGGACCTTCCGCCGCGAACTGAAGACACATCTTTTCATTCGCGCGGGGCTGGCTTAAATTTTATCGATTTTAAATTTTTTAATATTAATTTTAATGGGGTTTTAGTTTTATATATTTTAAAGTTTTTTAGGCCAATTATAAAATAAGTTTTTTAATTTGTATTTTAAATTGTATATTGTATCGTCTGTTTTTACTTTTGGCTGTACACCGCCCTGAGTCCTTCGGGAGAAGGGCGGTATAAAAATCGAATAAATAATAAATAAAATAATAATAATAATAATAATAATTGACTAAAGAAAATTCGTTAAAAAAAAACCTATTATTTTTAGCAAGAGAAAAAGGTATCAATAAATCTATTAACTATTCTATGTTAAAGGAATTATAATGTTTCATATCACTAGATCACACAGGATAAGGAACAAAGGTTAAGATAATCTTTGTGTACAAGATTGTGTACTAATGGAATTAGTAATGAACAGGCTCTGACCCTTTCTATTCTTGGAATTTTCATAACAGTCCGTCTGTATTTAAAGACTTGAGGTCAAGGAAACATTCCTAAGGGATCTCTCACTTTTTAGTATGTTTAAAATTTATGAAAAAACCCAAGTCCTGTTATCCTAATTATAGGCCCTGCTGGTTTTAATTTGGAAAACATCTGAGTTTTAATTCTCTAAAAAAATTAAAACATTTACTTTAAAGATCAAAAAATAGCAACTTTATTTAAACAAGTCAGAGCGTAATAGATTGATAGAGCAAACTACTGACTGCAAAATATCTGAGTTCAGTACTTGATCTCTCTAGTAATCAAGAGTAAGGTTCTGAAAAATATACCACAGAAAAGATCAAAACTATATAGTCTTTTTGAATGTGAATTGGAAAATATAGGATTGAGGCATAGCAATAATTCTCCATTTAAGGCTGGGAAAGCACTGGGGATTCTCCCCTCTCTGTAACACTTGATGCTGGCTTATTAACTTGTGAGATTATAAAATTGTTTGACATTTCCTAGATAAACTAAGAATCAGGCCTTCTAATGTGTTATTGATGGGACCCAGTTTTGCTACTATCTTTTTCCAGTCGTGCACTAGGCTAGAGATGAAAAATATGTAGCTCCTTCTGGGATGTACAGTATTTTTGTGTTATTGGCTGGGCTTACATTTATATTCTTGTTCTTTATTTTTATTTCCGCTTATTTTTCTTGCTTTTTTATTTTTTATCTTTATTTTTTTGTTGTTATATTGTGAGCAGTTTCGACTCAAATGGTAGCTAAATTTAATAAATTAAATTACATATTAAATTAAAACTGAACTGACTGTATGCATATAGAATGATAAAATTAGACTACGAAGCATTTGCTAAATAAACTGTTTTGTGGTGACCAAAGAGAAATGCTGATACTACATGACTACGTCACGCCAGTATGTCTATGGGAAAAAGGAAAATATTAGAAGTCTGAAGTCAGAGAGCAAGATTGATGACTGAGAATGCTGGGAATTCTGGACCTATCTTTGGTTTAACAAGATCACGTTGAATTCAGTGGGAGGATCTGAAAAACAAAGTTACTGTGGAAGATAGCTACCATACTTTTCGGAGTATAAGACATACTTCCCCCCCCCAAAAGCGGGTGAAAATTGTGGTGCGTCTTATACACTGAATGTTGCCGAACATTGCCCACCTGCCCGCTCCACTCACCGGCCATTTTCGGCCTCCGTGCATTGCATTTTTAGCCTCTGCATGCCCCATTTTGGACCCATTCCAGGCTGCGGGGATCGCTGCAGCGTATCGCCGCCAATTGCCACCTCTGTGTGTCATGTTTTCAGCTTCTGCACATCACATTTTCGGCTGGTTCTAAGGTAGTGGGCAGCGGTGGCAGCGGCGATCCACGGCGCCTGGAACTGGCCGAAAACGCGATGCACAGAGACGTGCGGAGCCCAAAAATGTGATGAGTGGAAGTCGAAAACGCAATGTGCGGAGAAAGCGATCAGCAGTGATGTGTTGTGGCGATTTCCATAGCCTGGAATGAGTCTAAAATGGAGCATGCGAAGGCCAAAAACATGATGCACAGAGGGCGGCAATGGGCTCTGGCAATCCCTGCAGACTGGAACAGCTGATTGGCGGTATTCTGGGAAGCCGATCCAACTGCCAATCAACTGTTTGTGCTAAATCAGGCTGTGATAATGTGCTGAATGAGTGTTGGTCCTACCTGAACGCCGATTCTCTGGGACACTGTGGCATCAGCCAGACATGGGTTGCTACAGTCAGATCTGCCTAGAGACTGAGTCATAGTTTTTTGACCACGCCCCTAGCTCCTTCCTCTCAGGCCCAGTTTCAATGAAGAAGAAATTCTCCATCTGGCAGAAACTCCGTCGAAGACAGGACAGAAGAAAAGGACACCATCTGGAAGAAAAACTCTTTCAACGTTAAGAGACAAATCAGCACCAGACCCTGAGTAGAAAGGGTGGGGCTGGCCAATACCACAGTGTCCCAGAGAATTGGCATTCAGGTAGGACCAACGCCCATTCTCCAGTGGCATCGTCCAGACATGGGACATACCAAAGCTTCTGGCAGTCCTAGGGGCAGGATGCCGAAGGGCCCAGAGCGAATCTCCTCCTGAAGGATGCTTCTGCAGAAGCAAAAACATCCAACTTATGATGCCGGATGAAAGTCGAAGGAGTAGACCAGGTGGCTGCCTGACAGACCTTTTCAAGGGAGGCCTGCGTGGCCCAGGCCGCAGATATTGCTGTGCTCCTTGTGGAGTGGGAGTGATGCATCTGGGAACAGGTAATGCCTGGGCCTGATAGGCAGACACAATACAAGCTCTAATCCAGCGGCCAATAGTCAAAGAAGAGATCTTAGAACCTAGTGAATTTGGTAGAAAGGAGACAAATAAGGCCTCAGATCTTCTGGATAGGGAAAAAATATAAATTTTGAGGGCCTGCCGTACATCTAGTGTGTGCCATCTTTGCTCCAACACGTGAGATGGCCTGGGACAGAAATTAGGGAGCACTACCTCCTGGGCCCTATGGAACCAAGAATTAATTTTTGGAATGAATGAAGGGTCCAGTCGTAAGATACTCTGTCGGGATGGAACACACAGAGGTCCTCCTTGATGGAAAGTGCTGCCAACTCAGAGATACATCGAGAGGGTGTTATGGTGACAAGGAAAGCCATCTTCATTGTAAAGTACCTAAGGCTGGTAGTTTGGAGAGGCTCAAAGGGGGCCTCAATCAAGGTATTGAGAACTTTAGTCAGATCCCAGATGGGATAGCTATGTATAGCCGAGGGCCGTAAGTTACCAGCGCCCCGTAAAAACCATTGAATGACGGGATGCCATGGTAGGGGCTCCCTTGTGTTACCTGAGAATACCATGGAGATGGCTGCCACGTGTCGTCTGATGGTGCTGTGAGCCAAGCCACAATCCAGGCCATCCTATAGAAACTCGAGAACAAAAGCTGAGAGAGGATTAACCTGGTGTGAGGTGCACCACCTGGAAAAGGCCAGCCAGGTGGCATTGTAAAGTCTGACTATGGACCATTGCCTGGATGCCTGTATAGTGCAGATGACCCTGTCACAGTAATTATCTTGCCTCAGGAGGACCCTCTCAAGTGCCAGGTGGTCAGTTGGAGCCACTGGGGCTCTGGATGAAGCAGGGCCCCCTGGCGCAGAGTGGTCTTTCCTGAGGGTATCCTCCTTGGTCGTAATGCCAAGAGGCTGACAAGGTCCATGAACCAAGGTCGATGGAGTTAGAGATGACTTTCTGAATTAGTGCCGGAATTAGAAGCAGCAGAGGGAAGGCATAATGTAGGCCGGGGGACCAAGTGAGATGGAGGATGTTGAACCCTTCCGCTCCAGGCGTCGGAAACCTCGAAAAATATCGAGGTGGTTGGTGATTCAGGCTCAATACAAAGAGTCCCGAACTTGCTGCTTATATCGAGGAAAATGTCTGGGTGGAGCTGCCATTCGACATTGTCCACTTGAGTTCTACTGAGATAGTCCGCTTAGATGTTTGCAGTCCCTGCGATGTGCTCCGCCCATATGGAGAGGATGTTCCTCTCGATCCACCTGTCGAGGCAAAAGGATTCCTCCTCAAGCGGGTCCCCCCTTGGCGGCAATGTTGTCTGTCAAGATCAGTACATGTTGATTTTGCAGAAATGGTTGAAAGTGACTGAGGGCCAGGCAAATCGCTTTCAACTCCAGCCAGTTGATCAGATTGGCTAGGTCCTTGGAGGACCAGCGACCTTGTGCCACTTGGGAGTTGAGGTGGGCCCCCCAGCCGAGGAGGCTAGCGTACATCATAAGAATGAGACACCCCTTGTCCACCAATGTAGAGATCTCCTGACCTGGAGAGGGACCCTGACCTTGGTTAGAGTGTGAAACTGTTGCGCTCATTGAAAGGGGAGTAAGAACCACTGAAGATGCCGAGCATGCAGACGTGCCCAGGGAATGATCTGCATGCATGAGACCATCTTGCCCAGCAACTTGGCAAGTTGGCTAAGGGAACCATTGGATTATTGTGAATCTGAGATATCAGGTCCCGTATGTCGGCCCTTCTTTCTAGTGATAGGTGTACTTCCCCCTGCATAGTGTCGATGATGGTGCCCAGATAGACAATTTTGGTGACCGGAATCAGATGGCTTTTCTTGTAATTGACCAGAAAACCATGGTCGAGTAACATCCGAATCGTGAGATTGAGATCCTGTTGAGCTCTGCTGAATGACTGCGCCTGAACCAAGATGTCATACAAATATGCCTGGAGTCTGACCAGCTTCACTGCAGATGTGCCACTACGGTGGCCAAGATCTTTATGAAGCACCGTGGGGTCGAGGCCAGACCGAAAGGGAGAACCCTGTATTGTAGATGCCTGCTTGCATAGCAGAAGCGAAGGTACTTTTGATGGGCTGGCAGAATAGGAATATGGAGGTAGGCCTCCATTAAATCTATTGAGACCAGAAAGTTGTTGTGACAAATCCCCTGCAATATCGAAGTTAGGGAACACATTTTGAACCTTCGGTATGCAATGTGGGTATTGAGGGATTTTAAATCTAGAATCGCCCTCCACCCACCCACCCCGAACGCTTTAGCACAACAAACAGAGTGGAGTAGTAGGTCTTTGAAAGGGTCAGAGACAGGCCTAATGACTGAAGGCAAAGGGCTTGCTGAAGCTGCCACTGTTGATGCACTGCCAAGATCTGCTGGTACTGAACAAGTTAAGTGGCAATCAAAGGGATTCTGGATGGGGCCTGTTACCCAGGGGTCAGCAATGCTTCACCTGTGACTAAGCCTGAGGCAAAGGAGATGGAGCCTGAATCTGAGATTGATGAGAAGGAGAAGGATTACTGGAATGGGAACAAACTTCCCTTGCAGCCAATTGTAAAACAGCTTTTGAGACTTGCCTTTCTAAGGACTTATGTCTCTGTTCCATGTCTCTGGCCTCCGCCTTAGAAATATGCTTGTGTTTGCAGGAAGCCTTCCTTCCAGTGGAAGTCCCAGCCACCTCCCTGTCTGCAGAACCATCCACCATTTTAGAATGCTGTACTCATTGTGTCCAAGATGGCAACCGGAGTTATGTAGGCCTCAAAGATACCACGAGATAGGCCGAACGATGGTGGCTGTGCTGGTAAAATCTGGGCTAGCCAGCACACATGAGCAGGATGGATGCTACTCAAGGGGCGGCTTGTCTAGGTCAGACCTAGATCATGCCAGCTCCCACCACCGAATGCTGCGCGGTCAAAATGCTGCGAGACTGGCATGCTTTTGCAGGGGGCTTGTGTGCTCCTTGCACCAAGCCTTCCTTCCTTGCCACTGTTCCTGAAGCTCTCGGTGCTGGTAGAGCGACAAAAAACTTTAAAATGCCTGCCACAGTGCAAAGGGCCGCCCTACAGCAGATTAGTGCTGTAGGCGGCAGTGTCTGGGAGGCGTGATTCCGGAGCTACTGCCGGAATGCAAACAGCCCAAAAGCATTGGTGATATAGTTTCTGGAGCTTGGCTGCCTTGTTGGTGGCATAGAGGATCCAAAAGTGCCCGCCAGAGGCCAGAACGGCTGTGGCAAAGCCTCTGAAAATGGCAGCTGCCTGGAGTGATCCTTGGTGGTGGTAGACCGGTGCTGTTCTGTCTCCGTCCTCACTCTGGAGTAATGAGCTGGCCTTCAGCCAGTGGATACACAGCTCTTATCAGTCCTGGCCAGGAAAATGCAGCTGCCTGCCAAAAAGTTCAAACAGATTAAGACTTCAGCTCACTTCGACATGGTGATAGAGAAAGCCCCTCGTGGCTCCCATGTGACACCTATCCTGCGCAGACTGCACTGGCTACCTGTGGCCTTCCGGGTGCGCTTCAAGGTTTTGGTAACCATCTTTAAAGCGCTCCATGGCATAGGGCCGGGCTATTTACGGGACCGCCTACTGCTACCGAATACCTCTCACCGACCCGTGCGCTCTCACAGAGAGGGACTCCTCAGGGTGCCGTCAGCTAGGCAGTGCCGTCTGGCGACACCCAGGGCAAGGGCCTTCTCTGTGGGGGCTCCCGCCCTCTGGAACGAACTCCCCCCAGGACTTCGTCAACTTCCGGACCTCTGAACCTTCCGTCGTGAGCTTAAAACGCATTTATTCATCTGCGCAGGACTGGATTAGATTTTAAATTTATACTGGTTTTAAATGGGTTTTATTATTTATATTGCTTTTTAATAATTCGGCCATGTAGAATAAGTTTTTTAACTGTTATTTTAGTCTGTATTTATATGTGCTTTTTTACCTGCCTGTGAACCGCCCTGAGTCCCTTGGGAGATAGGGCGGTATATAAATGTGATAAAAAAATAAATAAATAAATTTGCTTCCTGTAGAACTGAAAGCAGTCCCAAAACTCTTTATATATCCTTCCCTTTGATGATGCCGCCTCTCTAATCTTCTGAAGCGTGGATCGGTCCAGGCTTGATTGGTATGGTTATCAGCTGCATCTGTAGGTGTAGCGTGAGGAAGGGAGGAATCAGGGGATGTTGGCCTCATTATGTCCTCCGACTGGCCTGGTTCTGGCTCCTGGAGCCGGGCCAAAGGCTCCTGAGGTAAGCCTTACCGGCCCTTCCCCCTCACTCCCAGAGTCACTTTCGGGCATGGGGCCAGGTGTGGAGGCTGGAGCCACAACAGGTGCACTCCAAATATATAGAGAGTAGACTGGTATGGCTCTGCTAGATGTTTAAAGCATCCCTGGTAGACAGGTACGATTTCTAAACCTAAAAAAAAATTGTGGTCAAAAAACTCACAGTGACTCTGAAAGAATCAAACAGAAATGGGCTGAAAGCCAGATCTGCAAGAGATGTTTCTCTCAGGCCGACTGAGTCAAAACTGGGCCTGAGAGGAAGGAATAAGGGGCGTGGTCAAAAAACTATGACTCAGTCTCTAGGCAGGTCCGACTGTAGCAACCCATGTCTGGACAATGCCACAGCCTCACTGGAGAAGCTGACCAGGCTGTTTGCTGCAAGGATGCTAGCCAGATGAATACCAATGAATGCTGGTAGGCAGGCAGAACTTTTTTTTTCTTTTTTTCCTCCCCAAAAACTAATGTGCGTCTTATACTCTGGAGCGCCTTATACTCCGAAAAATACGGTATTAATTTTATACAAAAAGAATATGTTTCCTATATGGTACAGATACAAACCAAATACAGCTAGTCCTTGAGATACAAACCTAATGGAGCCTGCCCTTTAGGATCATAAGTCAAGACTGTCATAAAATGGATCACTCATTTTATGGCATTTTTATTGTGCTTGTTAAGTAAATCAACTGGGTCATTAAGTGAACAAACATTGTGTTTGCTATTTGCTTTGGTTTATTAAATGACCTTCATAATCGTTAAGAGAACTGAGACACCGACATGGAGCCTCTGGAGAGAACCACTGCTGCCTGCCCATCAGCTGTTCTAGCAAGGCAAGGTGGGTCTTCACCTTTAAACCACAGCGCCTCCAGGCAGGTACTTGGACTTAAATTGGGTTAGCGGCTGAATTTCCCAGTATGGAGCCTCCAGAGGGAACTGCTGCCACAGTTCAGTAGAATGCAAAGGATTGTTCTGCAAGCAATCTTAAACCATATGCAAAGAAACACACTACAGTAGAATACTAACAAACTTTGCTGAATCAGCTTTCTGTAGACACTGGCTAGTATTTCTGCAAGCAATTCCAAGGCAAACACAAACACAGTAAATAAAAAAATGTTCTTTTTATAAAGTACTTACAAACAAGCACAGTAATTTGTAAAGTACTTATAAACAAGCATGGTACTATAATAAAAAAGAAAATTTTAAAGCATTAACAAAAATAGCTACAGTATTCCAGACCTCAAGGCAACAAAAGAAGCAACACGAGATTCACTTTTCTAGTCTTCCACATGGCAACAGTGAGGTGGAAAGAAAGCACGCTGGGTGCAAAGACCCCGGTCTGGATTGATCATGTGACCAGGAGAAAACACTCATATGACCATATGGACTTTAGAAATCACCTGGTGTAACTGTGGGAGATTTCCGGTTCTCAAAGAGAGGTCACAGGACTAAAAATGGCTACTGCTTCAGAATGGACTGAATCTAAGTCACATGACTTCAGAGGCCTCCTCTTAGTCACAATTTTGAACCCGTCATAAGTACACTTTTGAAATGTATTCATAACTTCAAACAGTCATTCAATGGCCTATGTATCTCAAGAACTACCTGAATAGACTTTAGAGAAGTAATCTCTGGACTAATATAAAATAAATACAAAGACTTATTTTATAAATAAAGTGGCTACGTTTTATAGTCAGATAAATATTCTTATATAACAAATATTTAAAAAATTAGTCATATTCCAGAAGATATTTGGCAATAATTAAGCAAACAAATATCAAATCTATAAAACACTGAAATAAAACACAAATTAATTCAATCCTATAAGATTAGCAGAAAGGTGTTGTGCCAGAAGTCAACAATTAAGAAAACAGAGCCATTCTGCTTCTTGCAACATATTTTCGAAAACACGTATGTTCGAGTATAAGATGAAAAGGCTATACAACATAGCCCTTTATAGAGCAATCTCAGGATACCTATTTCTTTGCTTAGAAACAACCAAAAGGAAAGATATGTGAAGAAATAAGAAAATTATCAAAATAGCAGGATTTTTGGGGGACTTGAAGAATGAAATGTTTATGAGCAGAAGAAGCAGCAGTTTCTGAAGAGATATGGATGGCAGGGAGACAAATTATGAAAAGCATGATACAATGTTATCACACATATTTACATGTTTGTGTCAGAAATTGAAATACAAATGTATAACACTGACATTTGTATAAAGATGATACCCTGTCATCATTGCAGTTGCTGCAGATGGTACCTGTGAAGAACTCTATTATCGGGATGTGGAAGACCCATATATGAATCTATAAGGATAATACAAGCTGTTGGAATTAGTATACTTATTAGTATAGTATAGTATACTAATTAGTATAATTAGTGAAGAAATCTCAATGAACATATGAGTATCTCAAATCAATGTTTCTTATCAATAAGAAACTAATAACAGGAAGTTATTACTAGCCAGAATTACTGGGCATAAGTATACACTGGCAAATCAAGATTTGTCTCTGCAAAAGATATTAATGATCACTAGAAAAAAGAAATAGAAGTATAGAAATAGAATTATTGGCCATGTGTGATTGGAGAAACACAAGGAATTTGTCTACGGTGCATAAGCTCTCAGTGTACTGTATATACAAGCAATAAGTAATAATCATAATCATAAAATACAATTATCATAAATCATAGATACAACACTCAGTGATTGTCATAGGTTACTAAAACAAGCAACATAAATCATAATAGGATACTAAATAAAAACAATCAACATAAATCATATACAATATGATACAATAACAAGTTATAGTCACAAGAATCTAAGGAAATAGGTATGTATCTATTCCATACATTAAAAATATGGAATAGGTGCATGAGAAAAGGCACATAGACCTTTGAGAAAAAAATATATTTTGCTCAGTTGCTTCTTCTGACAGCCAAGAAGCAACTCATTGTCATACTGGGATTGTGACACCTCCCTTAACAAGGGATGTAAAGCAGCCAATCATTTACCTTTGTTCTAGTATTATACTTTTTGTTGCTCAAGAAAACAAAGCTAAGAGAGACAGGTTTGTCACTTATACTCATTTTATTTATTTCTACAAAATATTATTTGGTGCTTAGACTGAAGGCTGTCCTTAATTATCCAACATTCATAACTTACAACTCCCCCCAAAATTAATTAATCACACTTCCTAACTACATGGTTAGGAAGCTAACTGTACTAAGTACATGGCAGCTCTTAGACTGCTAACACCAAAGATTCAGTGGAATAGACTTATCTAGAGTACCTTCCTGAAGGCTATGAGATTTCACACCTCCAGAAATGTTCCAGAGTATGAAGGCAGTCATTAGAGAAGAAAGGTCATTGGATCCCCATGCCTTTCACTCATATGGAGTGGGGATTCTCAGTGGCTGATCCCTGCATGAATGACAATTTTCTTTGTTCACAACCATTTTCTATCCATTTCCTTGTTTTTCACATCAAGTATACTTTATTACAAATGGCTAATGCTACTTTGCACATAAACATTCTAAAAAGCAAGTCATCTGAATGTTTATAATGGTTACATTTCAGTGTGGACCTAAGCATGCTTAACAGTGTTGGACAGGGATCAAAATATTCTAAATTAATTCAGTAATTAATTTTTAAAATGTTTCCATGAACATAAACTGCAGATCTAATCACATCTACCCTACCTACCAGAGCACAGAGGCAAGGAATGCTGCAAATCCCTTCTCTCAAGGAGGTATATTATCTATTGGGACCAAGAAGAAAGACCATCTCTTTCCTCTGGTTCCCTTTGAAACATTGTCCCCATAGAAAATAAGATTGGCAACCTGTATGACACTCTTTCACAAGGCCCTGAAAACCTGGTTTTGCTAAAAAACCTGGGGAACCCAGAATTAGATGGGCTCCATCAAGTGGCTTATTCTGATTATTGTCTTCAGGGTGTGTGTGAGGGATTATTATTGCTTTTTATTGGTTGTTGGTTTTTTTGAAATTTTTATCTTTGTAAACTGCCCAGTCACTGAGAATGAATTAGGCAGCCATATAATTTTCTTTCTTTCTTTCTTTCTTTCTTTCTTTCTTTCTTTCTTTCTTTCTTTCTTTCTTTCTTTCTTTCTTTCTTTCTTTCCTAAATACATCCTTGAATTTGAAGCAGGAATTTGCAATGGAAATGTCTCTTTTTCTATATTTTCCATTTGTAGCTAATTTTTAAAATAAAATTATATTATATTATAAATTTAGTATCCTGGGTGATCACTAAAATCTTTGGACCACTAAATAGTATTTTATATTGAAATCTGTGGATTATAATCTGGTTATATGAACATAGAGAACTTATTTGTTATGGTGTTCAGCGTATGAAATGCTTTTTTGTGTCATTTGGAAAATATGAACTGTAATATCTGGCAATGCAAAGTGCAACATTCACCCTGTTGTGAATGTCTACACTGTATGTGATTAAATGCACCTTCATATGAAAAGCTCTCTACTTCCTTAGAATTCATTATGTTGTAGAAATTTTCGCTTATTTAACTTAAAATTGTCTTTCTATATGGTAATTTAAACATTATTTCATATTCTGCATTTAGTAGAACAGACAATAGTTTATGGCTTTTTTGTGAGTAACAACTGTCAGGTACTTGATATGTACTGTCATATCTAATACTTAATACTTTATGAGGGTTAAATATTTATTTATTTATTTATTTATTTTGTCACAATAATATACATAAGCATCACGCAAAAAGATTATATAGTATATAAACATATATATGAAGAAATATAAAGAGGTATAAGCATATATATATATATATATATATATATATATATATATATATATATATATATATATATATATATATATATATATATATATATATATATATATATATAAGAAGAAGAAAAAAAGAAAAATAATAGGACAGGAACAGTGGGCACGTTTGTGCTCTTATGCACACCCCTTATGTTCCTCTTAGGAATGGGATGAGGTCAATAGTAGAAAGTTTTTGGTTAAAGCTTTTGGGATTATGGGAAGAGACCACAGAGTCAGGTAAAGTGTTCCAAGCACTGATGATTCTGTTACAGAAGTCATTTATTTTATTTTATTTATTTATTTTATTTTGTCACAACAATATATGTAGGAATCATACAAAAGATTATATAGTATATAAACATATATGAGTAAATATGGGGGTATAAGCATATATATAGAAAGAAGAAAAGAAAAACAATAGGACAGGAACGGTAGGCACGTTTGTGTGCTTATGCACGCCCCTTATGGTCCTCTTAGGAATGGGGTGAGGTCAATAGTAGAAAGTTTTTGGATAAAACTTTTAGGATTGTGGGAAGAGACAACAGAGTCAGGTAAAGTATTCCAAGCACTGATGATTCTGTTACAGAAGTCATATTTTCTGCAATCTAGATTAAAGCGGTTGACATTAAGTTTAAATCTATTAGTTGCTCTAGTATTTCATATTTTCTGCAATCTAGATTAAAGCGGTTAACATTAAGTTTAAATTTATTGGTTGCTCTTGTGTTATTGCAATTAAAGCTGAAGTAGTCTTTAATAGGAAGGACATTACAATAGATGATTCTATGAGTTAAACTTAGGTCTTGTCGAAGGCGACGGAGTTCTAAGTTTTCTAAGCCTAGGATTTCAAGTCTGGTGGGATAAGGTATTTTGTTGTTTTCAGAGGAGTGCAGAACTCTTCTTATAAAATATTTCTGGACACGTTCAATTGTATTGATGTCAGAGATGTGGTAAGGGTTCCAGACAGGTGAGCTGTATTCTAGAATTGGTCTAGCAAATGTTTTATATGCTCTGGTTAGTAGTATAGTGTTTTTGGAAAAGAAGCTACACAAGATGAGGTTTACAACTTTTAGAGCACTTTTTTGCTATGTAGTTGCAGTGGGCTTTGGCACTTAGATCATTTGATATAAAAACTCCAAGGTCTTTAACATGGTGGGGGTCATCTGTAAGGTAATGTCCATCAAGTATGTACTTAGTGTTTGGGTTCTTTTTTCCAATATGTAAGACTGAGCATTTGCTGGTTGAGATTTGGAGTTGCCAAGTAATAGACTAAGCGGTTAGATGATCAAGATCTTTTTGAATGGTAGATGTTTTGTCGGTGGCGTTAAATAGTTTGACATCGTCAGCAGAGAGAACACAATTACTTGAGATATGGTCACAAAGATCATTTATGTATAGTATGAAGAGTGTTGGTCCAAGAATGCTGCCTTGAGGAATGCCACTCTTGACAGGAACAGGATTTGATAGAGCATTGCCAATTTTGACCACTTGTTGTCTGTTAGACAGAAAAGCAGATATCCATTTGTGAAGCGGTCCAGAAATGCCATAGGATTTTAGTTTTAGAAGTTTATCATGTACTACTAAGTCAAAAGCTTTCCAGAAGTCTATGTAGATTGCATCTATTGTTTTGCCTTGATCAAGATTTATAGTCCATATGTTTTTACAGTGGAGAAGTTGTAAATTACATGATAATTTTTTTCTGAAACCAAATTGTTTATCAGAGAGTAGGTTGTTTGTTTCTAAGTGGAATATAAGTGAAATATACCTAATTCCTTCAATTTCTCCTTCTAATTTTTATTTTTGTGTGGCACCATCTTTGTTAAACTTTTTCTGAACCTCTTCTATACTTTTAAGTCTTAAGTCATTCTCATTTCAATCCACGTTTCTGAGAGATAGGATTCTTCATGAGCCAAAGAATCCAGACACAGCTGTTTTTGTTTGTCACATCAATAAATCACTGTAATTTTCCTCATCTTCTGACAGGGAATACTTTCTTCTCTGCTTCTCCGTTCCTTGAGGTTCCAATCTTTTTCCTATCCAGTAAGGTTTGCTGTATGTCTTCCTATTAAGTCTCACAGCCTATGTTTTTCTATTAAGTCTCACTGCCAATTTCTTCCAACAAAACCTTAAAGCACAGTATATAAATCCATATATCACTAAAACTTACCATGACCTTTAACTGGGCAAAATAGTGTGGTAACTTTTGAACCAAGGTACTTCAAATAGGCTAGCTTGGAAGAAAGCTTCTAAAATACACGAGCACACAATAGATTTAAACTTAAAGTGAACCACTCCAATCTTGATTGTAGAAAATATGACTTCAGTAACAGAGTTGTTAATGCCTGGAATGCACTACCTGACTCTGTGGTCTCTTCCCAAAATCCCCAAAACTTTAACCAAAGACTATTTGCTGTTGACCTCACCCCATTCCTAAGAAATCTGTAAGGGGCGTGCATAAGAGCACCAGCGTGCCTACTGTTCCTGTCCTAATGTTCCCTTTGATTGTATCCAATTCGTATGGTTATTTCATGCTTATACTTATATATACTGTTGTGTTTGACAAATAAATAAATAAATAAATAAATAAAAATAATAAATAAATAAATAAATAAATCTGGGGCTCATGACTACCAAGGGAATGAAAGTTGTGGCTGCTTCAGTGGGAAGGGAAGGGAAGAGAAGGGAAAGGACGGGAAGGGAAGAATTCCAAGATTCCAACAAGGAAACCCTCTGGTGAAACCAAAAGTTGGAAGATGCTCCTGCTACACTGCTTTTTTGCCTGCCTTTGGTCATTCTGTTTCTGTTTAATTAAGGAAGTATCTCTAAAACCCAGTGGGGCAAAGGCTGTCAAATACTTTCTAAATCTCTTGCACACATGTGCAACTTGCACAACTTTCCTTCAAGTTCTTAAATTCTCATTCTAGGTTCTCTTCATAATCTTAAATATCAAAGTGTGGTCCCTCATTATTCTACTGCTTAATGAATCTTCTTGGGTAGTTTCCTTACAGTTAATAGAAATGTCTTTGCTTCCTCTTTTCTATTGGTAGCTTTCCTTTCATTCTAGATCCATTTATTTTACAGAAATCAGTGACGAAGTGTTTGCTTTCCTTGTTTATTTGTTTTCCACCCAGACTTTTCTTATCTGAATATTGAGCCAGTTTGCAGCTGGTAGTCCTACTGCTTTGTGATTTTTTTAAAAATGCCATGGTTATTTAACAAGCCATAGTAACCGCTTCAATCTTGATCGCAGAAAATATGACTTTGTAACAGAGTTGTTAACGCTTGGAACACACTACCTGACTCTGTGGTCTCTTCTCAAAATCCCAAAAACTTCAACCAAAAACTGTCTACTATTGACCTCACCCCATTCCTAAGAGGACTATAAGGGGCATGCATAAGAGCACAAAAGTGCCTACCGTTCCTGTCCCATTGTTTCCTTTCATTATATCAAATTAATATAGTTATTGCATACTTTTGCTTATATATATGCTTATATGATGTGTTGTTGTTTTATGTTGATGCTTGTGTATGCTGTTGTGACAAAAAAACAAACAAACCAGTTTACACATAATTTTAATAAGCCCTCCAATGGTTTAGAGATTTGTGAACAAGCCCTTGTGTGTTTTTCAGGGTGGTAGGGTATGAGGTTACATATTTTAACTATTTAAATGGTAATATGTTATTATTTATATTATACTTTTTGTATTTATGTATTTATTTAAATAAATGTATATGGCTGCCCAACTCACAAATACAACTCTTAGCAACTGTGAAAATTAAAAAACACAGTAAGAATATATTTCACAACCAACTGAAACAAAAAGTGGCTAATGAACACAACATATACCAGCAGTGTGGGTTCATTTATCCTGACTACCTCCATGCATGGAAAAACAACTTGGTCTTTAAGTCTTTCCAAAAGATAAGTGAAGTTGGGGTTAACCTAGTCTTAAGCGGTATGGCATTCCAGCACGCAGGAACAAGTTTGAAAAGATGTTTTAAATTGTTTTATCGGTATTTTACGCAATATTCTTGACATGGGAAGAATATAAATAGGCAGGCAGGTTTTAATTAAATAAAGGCAGATGTACATAGTTAATGTATTAATTATGATTTTTAATATGAGAGAGCTCTTGGACTTTCATGATATAGTTTTTGAAGTTTTATTATTTGCTCCATTTTACAATATTGCAATCTGGATAGTTGTTAATGATACCTATACTAAACTCAACCCCCCCACCTCCCTTCTTCTCCGGGATAGGTACTACAGATTATGTGCTACATAGAACAACTTTCAAATGGCCCATGGTAAGATTGTAATACAGAAAATGTAATGATACCATACCTGTATCTGACTATACAAATTTCCTTCTTTTGTAAGAGAAACTATAACCACAGTAGCGCATAGTTTTACAAGAAGGTTGAGGTAGCAAATATAGAAGTCATTAATGCAATGGTCATTAAATGAATCATTTGTAATGAGACATTTTTGCTGAAAACTGGAAGTAAAGGCAGTTTTTGGCAAAAAGATCATAAAATGTGATGTCATGATTGTAGGACGCTGCAAATGGTTGTAAATGTGGGCCAGTTGCGAAGTCCCTGAAATGAGGTCACATGACTACAGAGGGGGCCCAGCCATTGGAATGTCAGAACTCGGACATAAGTACCTTTGGGGGGGGACCATCCTAACTTTGACTGATTACTAAGTATTTTATCTGTATTATAGATTGTAATCCAATATTATTGTCTCTATATGATGGATTAGAAATGGGTGAAATTATTAGCTGATCTATAACATAAGCCTTACTTTACATATTAGCTTTAAAATTTCATTTAAGTTTTACCCTTGATTTATCATACTTGCAATTGAAGGACAAACGCTATCTCACTACTGATTTTCATTATATTATGCCCTTATAACATTGCCTTCATTCCATTTCCATGCTACAACTGAAGCAAATTTTAACTATTCCTATGTTAAAATAGTGCTCCCCCTTTTCTCCCAATGCACTTTTTGCCAATGGGAAAATGACATATCTTGTACTTTTCATTGATGTTGTAATATTGTGAAATATAGAATCTGCCCAGCTCCTAAATTTCTGAAGGTACATCCTCTTTGTTATGACCTCTAAGAATTATCCTCCATAGCCATCTTTGCATGGTCTAAGGGGGTAAGCAGATAGGCGGCTTCCGCGAAGGCATCTACCTAAGTGATGTCTGCCAGGCCCTTTCTGTAACATTAATAAGGCAATGCAACCTTCTTATAAATATTGGTTTCATCTTTTTAAAGAGAGCTGCACCTGTTTTTTAAATAAGGATTTCATGTTTATCATGAAAGACCTATATCTATTTTTTTAAAAATAGTGCTTCTTTAAGAAAGGGCTAGTCCTCTGCTGCAAAGTTGATATAAACTAGAAGAGACAGCCAGCTTCTAATTGTTGTCTGTGGCTGGTTCTGTCATTGCAGAGTACATTATATCTTTTCTGCTGTATACATATGGCTGTATTTTTTTTTATTTTTGGTCTAATTTCTGATACTGCTCTTTGCCAACAGTGGCATGCCTTTGCAGCATTACCAGGTGGAACTTGTTCATTATCAATCGCTCTCTGCTGCTTCCACCCCTCTTTCTTCCATGCCTAAAACCTATTTGCCAGTTATTTGAACACAGATTCAGCCCTTTCATAAGAATGCCATATAACCTGATACAGCATAGGCACTGAGCACATTGGGGTCTGCAACCTATTAATTAGACAATTTGATAGGTAACTAAGCATGCTACACCAAGTACTTCTCTATACTAGTTCATCTCACATTAGACAAAGTGATTGGTGGCTGTTTTCTTGTTGGCAGGTGATGCATGGTGGAGGAGTCCACCAATCCTTTTCTTTAAAGTGTTGTGCATTAAAACAGTAAGGATAGCAATAGTCATCAGCTCATTATTGTGATAGAACAGAGCTAGCAACCGAAGTAGCAAATTTTATGCCAGCATACTTTTCTGCAGAAAAGAAAGAAAAATAGCACATTAATGTGGCTATATGACATTTCAATCAGGGAACTCCTATCTGACAATATTTCTGACCATTAGACTATAGTAGCTATTTTTCAAATTGTTCTCTCTTCAATCTCAGTGTATATGAACCTAAGGATTCTTATTATTAATGTGTCTTTCCTTCGCATAGTAGTTTGCATTCCAAACTATAGTTTCAGATTATTTTTTTGTACAATTTCTTATTTTGCCAAGAGATAAGATAAAGCATGAATTTGCTGCATTGTGACACCAATTCTGAAAGGTAGTTCTTCATAGAATGACATCATAATGGTTTAATCCATTTATTGCTGTGCCAGACATCAATAGCTCCATTTGCCATCTTATAAACCAAAGGGGTCACCTACAGTTAAAATAGTGAGTTAAATTTTATCATTCCAGTTTATTGTTAGTTAAATTTAATGCAGCATATTCTACATAGGAAAATAGTACTACATAATAAAAAGCTTCTAAGGTAACCTAGATAGAAGTTAAAAGCATTCAACAAGAGAAAGATGAAGTCAGTGACAACACGGCCAATGCCAAGAGAACATCTGCTCACAAGGGGTGGGAAAACGAGTGTCTGATCCAAGAAAGAGAAAGTGTGTAAAGGACACCTAACAATCTTCAAGCTCAACTATGACACGGTGCCAGTGCCCACCAGGGCCAGAGAGACGAACATCTCAAATTTCATGTCTTTCAACCAATTTGAAGGGAGACGGGTGGTGGGTGGTGGGGAGACTAGGTCGGGTCCGAGTCAAGTGAAGCCATTCTCAGGACAAGAGCTGGACCTTGGGAGGGGCGCGCCAATGTGCCATGTGCCTTTTCCCCCCGAGCGGGCTAAAGCCATTCATTCCGCATTACCGATACCGGCTGGGCCTGTCCGGCCGGGATAAACCGCTCTTACAGGGCTGCGCCCGACTCAGGCGGCTCTCGAGGCTGCGGTGAGTCAGTCGGAGGAGAGGCGAAAAGCATAGCTGCTCAGCTTGTCTGAGGCAGGCTCGCCCGCCTGCTTGCCTGCCTGCCTTCCCTCCCTGGCGGAGGCGGGGGCAACCGTTTGTGTCCGACTCAGACCCCTCCCTCTCTGGCTCGCTCGGTGTGAGACTCTCCCGGGGACGCCCTGAAACGCGCCTGGGCCCAAAGGCCTCAAGCCAGCCGTCTTTCCCCTCAGCCCTCGCTTCTTGCTGCCCTTGCGGTTAAATGTAGCCCCTGGAACAGGCGGGGAGGTTTGCAGGAACATGGCGGGTAGGTAGCACCTCCCTTCCACCCCAATTCCCCCACTCCCATCGTCCCGTTGCGAGAGCCCCCTCCTCGAAACAAATAAGTCCCAAAAGACAAGGCAGCGGCGCTTTAAAGAGAGAGAGAGAGAGACCCCCAAGGCATCTCCCCGATTTGGGTGGGGTATCTGGGGCCTCTCTGCCCGAGTTGCATGGGGTGTGCGCCTGTGCAACTATGGTGAAAGTGTGGGGTGTGTTTTTTCCCCCTCTTCTTTTGAAAAAAGCTATGCGGCTCGCTCGCGTTTCTCAGGCACAGTGAGGTAGGAAGGGCTTGTGGGATTTGTTGGCAGAGGGAGGCGTCCCCCTTCCGTCTCTCTTCCCTCAGAGTGTGAATGTGAGGAGGGGGCGAGGTGTGGGGTCGGGTGCCAAAAGGAGCTCGTAATGAGGCTGGGGTGGGTTGGAGGGGGGCGGGGAGGGCGCCTCGCGGAGTCCCTCGGCGAGAATTCACGTTGCCTTTTGTTTTGTCTTAATCCGCCTGCCCAGATCTGTCGCTGCTCCAGGAGGACGTTCAGGAGGAGATAGACGGATGTGAGTATCCCCAGCCGCCCCGCCGCCTTCCCCCTTTGCACATGGAAGGCCGTCCCAGCTCTGCTGCTAACTGGGGAGGGCCGGGGGGCGGGCCCGCTTCCTTCTCACCCGGAAACTCTGGGTGCCCCCCGAGTCTTGAAAGAAATGGGGAGAGGGAACCCATCTCTTTTCAAGCGCGGTTGGTGCCTTGGATGAAAGACGGGAGGGGCAGAGGAGTATTGTTGACCTCGTCTTAATTTTGTTTCCGTGAATGGAGGGTTTGAAATCGTGAGGCCGGCCCAAGTTGCATTGTGGGAGGAAGTAGCCAAGCCCAGCTGTCCGGGCTATTTCCCCCCATTTGAGGGCATTTAGACGTACTGCATGGCTTGCAAAATTATCTGTGGGTGCCTTTACTTCCTTGGCAGGCCGTGAAGTGAAAATGGGGAATGCTATGAATTTGATGGGTTGGTTGGGCTTAATAGCATGGTTGCCAGTCTTTTGATGAATGTGATGTAGGTCATGTGGTGCTTCTGAGCTTCCACTTTACTACTCCTGCCTTTGAAGGGAGTTGTTTATTTCTTGCCACGGAAATTGGTTTAACATAGAAACACAGGAATTGGTTTTCTTCCTGGTTATAATGTTGATATGTTTAATTCATCCCTTGCCTGAGTTTGGCTGTATTCGTTTTTGGGCTAGTTGATGCATTGAAGAACAGTTTACTTTCTATAAAGAATTTTTTTTAAATGCGGGGTCTTTGACCTTGAGTAAAATAACTAGTTTTTTGGATAGAATAACTGTTTCTACAGTGCAAACAGAAATAATTCTTTATGTACCCAAAATCTACTCTGGAGAGATATAGAAAGCTTAGTAATGGCTCAGGGGTAGTGGAAAGTAGGGGCTGTACAGAAAAGGAGGATGTCCAGTTCAAATAAATATTTATTTGCATTGCATTATATTTTGCTTCAGTTTTAGAAAAAATGCAAGTTAATTTCAATTTTAAATAAATTTGGCGATGTGTTTGCAGTTGGGTGGGGGTAAAACGGATTTCCTTTTGAGACTTGCTGCCAATTGGAAGGACTGTAATTAATGCAAGAAATGTATTTACTTAAAAACAGGTGTAAGTTGCTTGAAATAGATTGTATTTGTTGTTAATTTTAAACAGATTGTAATCTGTTAATTCCTGGAAAAGTGTGAGTATCTTTTAAAAAGAAGCAAATATGCTAACAATCCATGAAAATTTGTAGCCTTTCCCAGCCTATTTATTTTCATGATATGTTTGGTCAGAGAGCCAGAATTCCCTACCATTCATCTGAAGGTTATTATTTATTATCAGTCAGGTTTGGAATATCTGTGAATTATGCCTTAGAGACTTGAACTTTTTAAAGTCAATTTGTGCATTCAGCATTTTGATATCATGATATAGAAACTTCTTTAAAAAGGCCACCATGCAGGAGGGCTTGTCCATTTGAACACTATCAGATTCATTTTGACTGGCTAATGAAATAAGAAATCTCAGAAGACAAAACAACAAGATAGCTCTGTAGCATTGTGTGTTGTTCAGCCAGTACTCATAATCCCCTCAATTAGCCTTTATTTGTTTTCTGGACAAGTCTGGATGTTTATTTTAAAAAGTAGAAGTTGTAGAAACTTAACATTTCCCCCTCCTGTAAGATTAGCTATAAGGAATACAAAGAGTTCTTGGATGTGAAATATAGAATATAGCGGTTAGCTGTGCAGAACATCAATTTATTTATTTTTTAAAAAATCTTTTATTTGTTTTAATAATTGACAGGTACGGGGCTTGGCAAGCATAGATTGAGTATATTTGCCTCCATAGGCACTAAATGGAGATACTTGATATAATGGAAAAGTGAACTAACAATGAAAAAATCAGAAGTGATTGTACTTGAATTATATATATCACCAATAAAGATGTAAAACAGTTTGATATTGTTTATTATAACATGTTTTTTGGGTGACTCCAATGCCATCTGCCTGGAGACATACATTGTATGTAATTATTTCCTGGCCGTTAACTTTTAGATTGAATTTCTGTGTAACAAGAGTTTCTCTTGCAAAGTTTCTAATTTGTAAGGGCAATTTTAGGGGAAAGTAAAATTGCTTTCTAATTGTAAACAATGTTCTAGCATTCATCTTGTACAGCTGAATTCACATTAATATTCACAGGGTTGTTTTCTCTCTTCCTTTGCTAACGCATGAAAGTGGCATTTGTCGTATGAGCTTTCATGCCTTTACTTTCTTGATTATTAGAGTTACAGTGGGAAAATTTTATCAAAGAGGAGTATCTTTTAATGAGTGCTTGACGTGTTTGAAATCTATATTAGCTTCATTTCCTGTAAAAGTCATCTTTGTGCCAAAGTTCTTCAACTGAGAACACATTATTTCTTGTTCTTACATGTTTTATTCTGAACATTGTACCCTGTGTGTTCCTTGAGTAGTGCAGCTGTCTTGGCCCTCTATACAGAGGCTATAGAAATGTTCATCAAAATACTTTATCTGTACTCAGAGATTTATGGATAAAGGTAGAATTTTTACCTGGCCATAAGTGAGGCACTGATAATGCCAGTGAATTGAATTGTATGTTATAAGTTGAACCCCTAGTAGAGACTGGTTGGTGGGTATTTTAGCCTAGAATTCAATATACAATTTTTTGTGTTCCTAGGTGTGGCATTTCATGCCTTAGGAAAGAAGAAGGCTAAGTTCTTTACTTTGTCATCTGAGAGTTTGTACTCTAAAATTATTTTACGCACAATTTCTAATCTCTAAAAAATGTATTCCAGTTAGTCATTTTTGAGAACACTATCTTTCCACCTTCTATTCCTCCATTAATAAACAGGTTTAACAAGGTTATTTTGTTTTTTGCTAACCTTTTTTTAGTTTGGCTGGCTCTGCGAGGGATTTTCAAACAAATTATAAAACAGCAATTCTAAGGAAACTGCTGCCATATGGCCTTTTACCAGAGTTTGTTATACATAGTTTATGAGAGGGTTAGAGAGATTCTTAGGAAACATTTTGGATGCAGAATATTTAATTTAGGCAGAATATACAAAAAAATTGAATCCTGAAAGCTGACCTCTGTTGGGAACCAGTTTGGTACCTTATAATTTTAACTATGTCAAAATATTAAAAAACATTTTACAAGGCATTCTTTTTAATGAATACATTTCCCCTTGTGGTTCTGGAGCCACTGGAATATTAAAATGAGGTCAGTGTTGATGAACCTTTTTGGCACCAAGTGCCGAAAAGGGAGTGTGCATGGCGGAGCACTGGAAATTGGAATAGCAGTTCCTGGGCACGCATGTGCAGGAGTGCCAGAAACTGGAAGAGCAATTCCCCGCCACACATGTGGTCGCCAGGAAGCCGAGCTTCCTGTTTCTGGTGTGCACATGCACACTGGTCACCTGGTCTTCTGGTTTCTGGTGCTCCCATATGCACGAAGGAACCCAGGACAGCAATGGGCGACGGCTGGCATGCCACTTCTGGCACACATGCCATAGGTTCACCTTCACAGTGATAGGTCATATTTGTTGTGACCCAGACCTGAGCAGGTAGCAACAAATGCAGTCCTTAGTTAAAATACACTTTATTCAAACATCTAGGAATTAATTCATTTCCAGCGCCGGGTAACTCGAAACAAAACAAAGGCTTTATCAACAAACAAACATTCTTCGGTTATCACAAACCTGAGTTCAGTTTGGATAACTGCCAAGGTCCTTTCTGATAAATGTCCAGAGCAGAGAACAGAGCAAAGAGTGCAGTTGCAACGTTGCTTTCCGGCAAACTGAGACACCGGTGCTGGTCTCCTTTTAAACCTTATGGGAGGCTCCAATCATCTCTTGGCCCTACTCCCGAGGTGACCTCTCTGCTTCAGCTGCTCCTGCCTTCTGGCAGCTCGCCTCATGCGGGCATTAGGAACAGGCTTATCGCAGTCCGATTCCGCCAACAGCTCCGTAGGCTGCTGATGGATCACAACAATATTTTCCATTATTACACTTTTTACAGAGACAAAGTACATTAGTTTTATTAACTTTTGTGGTCATTAGATGATTTTAACATTTGTCAGATAACATACCTAATTTTGTATAGTAGTTATAAAGACAGGAAAGAGATCCACTATCATTTGTAACTAAATTACATGTATTATGTACTATTGTATAGTTTGCATGCTGACAATTATATTCTTCTTCTTGAACCATTCTAAAGTTACTGAATTTTCAGCCCAAATTATTAGTAGTTGTAAGATAATAAAATATCAGCATTTTTTGTATGATTTTCCCCAATTAGAAATTGAAATTAGAAACCTTGCAGTAAAAAACACACTAAAATTCTGGCTTATTTCATGTTTTCATTATAAAAATATTGATTTATTATCAATAATAATAATAATAATAAAAAAAAATATTGACTTATTATCATTAAATAATTATAGTGCTGTGAAAATAGGAGAAATTTCCAATACTTTAAATGAATGTTCATCATGTTCATCATATCTGTTTAATAATCTATAATATATTAACATCAGGGGTGAAATGCTCCCGGTTTGGACCAGATCATCTGATCTGATAGCAATGGTGGCGGATGGTTCGGAGAACCGGTAGCAAAAATCCCTGCCCCCCATGCCCAGCTGAGCCGCGCAATCATCAGAGGCTTTTTTTTTTACTTTTAAAAGCATGTTAAAAATGCTTTTAAAAGTGAAAAAAAGGCTCTGATGATCGCGTGGCTCAGCTGGGATCTCCAGAGCCTTTTAAAAGCATTTTTTCTACAACCTCTTCGGCCAAAGAGGTTGTAAAAAATGCTTTTAAAAGGCTCTGACAATCCCAGCTGAGTTGCCTGATCGTCAGAGGCTTTTTTTTTCTTTTAAAGGCAAAAAAATGCTTTTCAAAGAAAACAAAAAGCCTCTGACGATCAGGCAACTCAGCTGGGATTGTCAGAGCCTTTTAAAAGCATTTTTTTCTACCTCTTCAGCTGAAGAGGTTGTAGAAAAAATGCTTTTAAAAGTAAAAAAAAAAAAGTTGGCCACGGCCACCCAGTCACATTACCCCCACCACCAAGCCACGCCCACAGAACTGGTAGTAACAAATTTTACATTTCACCACTGATTAATATGTTATACTGTATAAATATCTGAAATGCTATTTCTATTCATAGCATTAAACTAAACTGAGCTAAATTGAACTGAGATATTTGAACAGAAAAATAGTGGTTTAAACATAGTATTTAAATAAAAAATATTAAATATAATGCTGAAATAATACTGAAAAATAATTATCGTAGCTAAGTAAAATATGCTTGATTTGCTGTATTCATGTTACAATTATCTGAAAAATCCTTTGAAAAAATTACTTAAACTTTTAAAAAGTTTCAATCATATTAGTATCATCTTTCAAAATAATTGTCTTTGTATGAAATGATCACTTTTCTTAAAAGAAATATTTTATTAATTTATGTGTTCCCTTTTGCTTCAAAGTAGACTTAAATGTTTTACAAATCTTTATAAACATAGACGTGGAAGACTATCAGCAATTTATGATAATGCAAAAAAGGCCTAACCTTGCATCAGGGGGTCCCATTGTGATGTATCTACCATTAAGTCAGTAACAAAAACCTGATTTACATCTATACTATAGAGCTGAAGTACAAATAAGAAAGCATGTGGAGACAGCTGGAATACCTATCTCTGTAAAAAGAGTTAATATTGGGAATTTCATCTTCCCATTGTTCACTCAAAAAAATGCAATAATGGAGATGCTTTTTTTTACTTGCTATAAGCATTCCTCTTGCAAGAAGACTGTATTAGGAGAAGCCTTGTTAGATTGGTAGTGTAGTCAAAATGGCTGAAGGGGATTCCACTGATGGCATACACCTGAAAGAATCAGAATCAACCACCTTTTTGGAAATAGAGGGTATTTTGTAAGACTTCTCTGTAATTGGATTTTCAAAAACGTTTAAAATATCTGTAAAGTGATTAAATGCTTTAGTTTTAGCTTTAGTTTTAGTTTTACTGTACAGCATTTCATGGCTCAGTATTTTTATAGAAAGTATGTACAAAAACAAATACAAATTTATACTTTTGAACGATGTGAGATGAATGAATTAACGAATGAAACATGGACCAGTATGTTTACTTCAGTTTTCCATTGAATATTTCTTAGTTTTAGTTGTGAGTTATGTAGAAACTAAGAAGCTGATGCCAAATTTTCTCATATATTCTCTGTAAATAAATCTTAAAAGAGTATAGATCTCAAAGAATCAGATAATGTGGCCTCATGTTTAAAGTATAATGATGCACCGCTGATTTACATAAGTTAATTTCCATTAATGTGAGTCTTAACTTAAGGCATGTTAGTTTTACACATAGCATTTATATCTGAAAATACCTTTTTTTAAAACATTAGCTCAAAATGACTGAAGCGAAAATACAGATTTAAATGAAATGAGGACTTACAAAATTGAAAATATAAATTTAAACAAATTCAAAGTTTTTATTTAGGATTTGTTTTATTAATATTATTGGAAATACTTTCAAATTACAGAAGCTAGCATACCTGATAAATCTGATATAATCTGGAAAAAGCTAAGCAGAATGAAACACATTTAGTGCATCAGTATAAGATCACCAAAATCCACATTTTTGTAGACTAGCTTAGGAAGAACGCAATTGCAAATGGTTTCTGAAAGAAATAGCCTAGAAGGGACAATGGCAACCATTTCTGTATTGCTGCCAAGAAAAAACATAGTTTCATCAGGAATCAATTTAACTTGAAGACCTAACTTTAAAAAAAAACTGTTTTGAAATAACTGTGACTTAATAATGTACAGTAGGTGCATATTCATTAGCTTTTAAGAAACAGAAAAATCTAAGCTGGAAAGTTTCAAAAAGGAAACCATTTCTAGCATTGCAGATTTTCCCTCCTCATTAATGGGATGATTCTGTAAAGCATTAGGCATTAGCTTAAAAAGCAAAAAAGAGATTATGAAGCGCTACAAAGAATTTCCAAAGCTCTCAACATCTGTCCCAGAGAGCAACTGGAAGCCCCACTGTGCAAATATGCTTGCTTAGCATTTTAAAATAATGCACTTCAAAATAAATAATCCTAATACTCTATCCTCCTATCATTAGATTTGGTGAGAAACCTGCTTAGTGAAACCATTGCCATAATGTGTAACTACTATAAAACAAATTCAGTTTTTGGAAAGAGATTGAAAGTAAATAGTATCCTTACTTTTTAACAATTGTGGTGTGGGTGCACTTGGAATGCTCTGCAGTGCTGTTCCTCTCTTTTACCAAATTATATTGTACAGTAGGGACCATTGTGAAAGAATTCCATAAAGTGATCCAATATACTAGAAGTGCTCCTCTATAAACTTAGGTTACAGTGGCAAACTTCAGTTGGAATGATATCAGAATTGTTTAAAAAGTATTACAGATCGGTCACACAAGAAGAGCAAGGTATCCAAAAAGAGAAGCCACCTTCTGATTGGTGATTCAATTGTAAAGGATGTAAATTTAGGAAAGGATATGGAGGTTTTGAAAGACGTCAGGTGTCTACCTGGTGCTACTGCCAGCAGAGACAAGAGACGTATTCTTAAGATAGTCAAGAATGCCAGTAAGGATTCTGATGTTGATGCTATTATACACCTTGGCACAAATGATCTGTCCCAAAAGGATGTGCTTTCTGTGCAGAATGATTTCCAGAGCTTAGGGTATGAACTTAATAGCATAGGTTGTAGGCTTAACTTTTCAGAGGTTTTACCAGTACATAAGGAACAAAAAGGTAAAGGCCAGCGTGTAGTGGAGTTTAATGTGTGGCTAAAGGAGTGGTGTAAAAGGGAAGGCTTTGGTTTTATTAGTCATGATGTCTGCAACTGGTCCAATGAAAAATTGTACAAAAGAGATGGATTGCATCCATCAAAGAAAGGGACTGAGTTACTTAGCAATACATTCACAGATTTTCTGGATAAACATTTAAACTGAACAGTGGGGACAGAGAATTAACTGATATAGAAAATTTCTGTCCCCAGCAATCGAAAACTAAAAGGGTTATCAGTGCATGTAACATAGATGTCTGTATGGGTAAGACTATCAACCATGCTATCAAGCAAAACCAAGCATTTAACAGTGAGTGCCATACCATGTGCACTAAACCAACAGGTGGCATGAAAGTAGGGGCAGTCAACACAGGTTATGTAGACAGTAAACACAAGATCAATCCAAATGGACTCAAATGTCTATACACCAATGCACAGAGTATGAGGAATAAACAGGGTGAATTAGAAATCCAAGTAAATGAGGGTAGATATGATATTGTTGCCATTACGGAAACTTGGTGGGATGAAACTGACAAATGGAACATACAGCTAGAGGATATAAATTATTTAAAAGAAATAGACCAAATAAAAGAGGAGGTGGAGTTGCACTATATATAAGAAATAACTACATCTCTACAGAAATAGAGCACAACAATGATGAAAATCATCTTGAATGTATTTGGGTCAATATAAAAGGGTGAAAACGATATTGCCATAGGTCTATACTATAGGCCACCCAACCAAACAGAGGAAGTAGATGAACTTTTGCTAGTCAGCTAACTAAGGTATGTAGGAAGCACATCACAGTAGTAATGGGGATTTTAACTACCCTGACATCAACTGGGAAACAAACTCTGCACCAAGTGGAAGATCCAACAGGTTCCTAACAAACCTAGCAGACAACTTTGTTTCCCAAAAAATAGAGAAGGCGACAAGGGGGTCAGCCATATTGGACTTAATTCTCACTAACAGAGATGAAATGATAGAAGGTGTTGAAGCTACAGGAACCTTGGGGGCAAGTGACCACGCAATATTGGAATTCAACATTAAGCAAATACAAGTAGTAGAACAAAGTCAAACTAGAGTCTTGGACTTTAGGCTCGCTAATTTCAATAAACTTAGAGAGATCTTGAGAAGGATTCAATGGATGAGAATCCTCAGGGGGAAAACAGCTCAAGAAGCTTGGGAAATTTTGAAAAGTGAGATTATAAAAGCACAGTCTAACACAATACCAATGAAGAAGAAAAATAGTAGATCACAAAAGAAACCAGCATGGATGCATAAAGAACTATCTGACAAATTGAAAGACAAAAAGGACAAATATAAAAAATGGAAAGAGGGGCAAATAACTAAGGCAGAATATCAGCAAATAGCCCGAGCCTGTAAAGATGAAGTGAGGAAAGCTAAGGCTCACAATGAACAAAGGCTAGCGACAAAAGTAAAAATAATAAAAAGCTTCTTCCAACATGTTAAAAACAAGAAAAAGTCAAGGAAACAATTGGCCCATTGCTGGGAGAAAGTGGCAAGAAGATGACAAGCAACAGGAGAAAGCAGATCTACTTAACTCATATTTTGCATCTGTCTTTACACAAAAGGAAAAACAATCCAACCTATCAAAACAGCACTACAAAAACAGATTAGAAACACAAGTTAAAATAGGGAAGAAAATGGTAAGTGAACACCTGTCTACCCTAGACGAGTTCAAATCACCAGGACCGGATGGATTACACCCCAAGGTTCTGAAGGAACTGGCAGACGTGATCTCAGAACCACTGAACTATATCTTTCAAATATCCTGGAGCACAGGGAGCTGCCAGAGGACTGGAAAAGAGCTGATGTAGTTCCCATCTTCAAAAAGGAAAAACAGATCCAGGAAACTACAGACCTATCAGTCTGACCTCAATACCGGGAAGATTCTGGAAAAGATAATCAAGCAACGAATCACCGAACACCTAGAAGCAAACAAAGTAATAACCAAAAGCCAACATGGGTTTGTCAAAAGCAGATCATGCCAGACTAATCTTATCGCATTCTTTGACAAAATGACAAAATTAGTAGACCAGAGGAATGCTGTTGATATAATTTACTTGGACTTCAGTAAAGCATTTGATAAAGTAGACCATAACCTACTACTAGATAAAGTAGAAAAATGTGGGTTAGACAGCACCACCACCAGATGGATTCGTAACTGGCTGACCAACCGCACTCAACGTGTAGTCCTCAACGGAACTACATCCACATGGAGGAAGTATGCAGTGGAGTACCCCAAGGCTCTGTTTTAGGCCCAGTACTCTTCAACATCTTCATCAATGACTTGGACGAGGGATAGATGGGGAACTCATCAAATTTGCAGATGACACCAAGCTGGCAGGAATAGCCAACACTCCAGAAGATAGGCTCAAGTTACAGAAAGATCTTGACAGACTTGAACATTGGGCTATCTAACAAAATGAAATTCAACAGTGAAAAAGTAAGGTTCTACATTTAGGCCAAAAACAAAATGCACCAGTACCGTATATGTGGTACCTTGCTCAATAGTAGTACCTGTGAGAGGGATCTTGGAGTCCTAGTGGATAACCATCTAGATATGTGCCAGCAGTGCAGCAGCTGTTAAAAAGCCAACACAGTTCTGGGCTGCATAAACAGAGGATAGAATCAAGATCACGTGAAGTGCTAGTACCACTTTATAATGCCTTGGTAAGGCCACACTTGGAATATTGCATCCAGTTTTGGTCGCCACGATGTAAAAAAGATGTTGAGACTCTAGAAAGAGTGCAGAGAAGAGCAACAAAGATGATTAGGGGACTGGAGGATAAAACATATGAAGAACGGTTGCAGGAACTGGGTATGTCTAGTTTAACAAAAAGAAGGACCAGGGGAGACATGATAGCAGTGTTCCAATATCTCAGGGGCTGCCACAGAGAAGTGGGAGTCGGGCTGTTCTCCAGAGCACCTGAGGGTAGAACAAGAAGCAATGGGTGGAAACTGATCAAGGAAAGAAGCAACTTAGAACTAAGGAGAAATTTCCTGACAGTTAGAACAATTAATAAGTGGAACAACTTGCCTTCAGAAGTTGTGAATGCTCCAACACTGGAAATTTTTAAGAAAATGTTGGATAACCATCTGACTGAGATGGTGTAGGGTTTCCTGCCTGGGCAGGGGGTTGGACTAGAAGGCCTCCAAGGTCCCTTCCAACTCTGATGTTATGTTATGTTATGTTATTGTTATGATGTGTTCTTTGCCAGAGTTGCTGGGCCACCTAATGCAGCAAAACATAAACATGCACACACACACAAATTGTTGTCCATTGGCAAGAAGAACTGGTAGCATTCAGTAACACACTGCTAATTAACTTGTAGTTCATAATTCTGGCTCATTGCAAGTGAAGCTTGCAATGTTTGGACTTTTTAGGTTAGAACACTGAAGTGAGCATATGATAGTTACACAGTTATAGACAATTTTTTCTCTTACTGTAATTCTAGAAACTGAGGTTACTGAATAGTAGGGTGTTCATAATTGTCAAGAAGAAATAATGTTCACAAAGCATATATTTAACCTGTGGAATTGGTTTCCTAAAGATGTGATGTCATCCATTTATTTATGCTTCAAAAGTGATTGGAAATACTTATGGAGAAATATATGAATTGATAAATTGATGTGGTAGAAATGAGAACCACAGCTATTTACTCAATTTGCACAAACTAGTTTTAGATATGTTTTTTTTCCCCTCTCATATCATGCATTTATTTTGCTTTCTATTTCTTCTTTTTGTCGCTTTCAGAGAGGAAACTATAAAGGCACATCTACAGTATATGGAGATGTTTATCAGTGCATGTATACAGCATTAGAAATAGGTTTTTCATTACCAGATTCCAGAGAATAGGAAGAGTGCTGATATACTTACAGACTCCTCTCATATCTTAACTGCTGTGGGGAAACAGAATGCAGGACCTAAGAAGTCTTTGATTGATATAGTAGGACACTTCTTTTTATATAAATGAACATAGGTTTTATGCTTTTTACACACTGCATTAAGGATTACAACAGTACTATATAACTCTGCGGCTTATTTGATGTGGCATTTTGCTTACAAACACAGTCCAACTTTAGTTCTGTGTTGTGAAGGTACATTAATACTATGTTCTATGTTCAGGTTGACACGGAAAGAAATAATGGTTCTAGTTGAATTGTCTGCATAGCTGCATAAGTATTAAATGGGATGGTTTACAAATGTAAACTTGTAATTATTTGTAATTATTTTCCCTTTTTTATGAGAGATAATTTTTAGCCTATAGAATATAGATTTAAATAGTATAGATATCTCATGGCTTGATTCAGTTTGTCTTCAACAGATTTTGTGGGTAGTACTTTTAATTTCTGCAAGAGGTGAATTGAATTCTTTAGTATGAGTGACTTAGACTAAATGTTGCCTTATACGTTTTTCTAGCTTAACTATCTTAGACTGTCATTTTCTTTACCATTTACAGTATATGGTGAGGACTTTGACTTACTCTACCTCTGTAACTTAGTTCTCTTCCTTTCCTTCCCATTGCATTTTTCTGTCTGGTATATCCTTGAATATCTTACTGCTGCTTGAAATTCAAATAATGTTTTCTCAAGACAGAAATAACTACCGTATATACTCGAATATAAGCCGATCCGAGTATAAGCCGAGGTCCCCAATTTTACCCCAAAAACTGGGGTAAACTGGGGACTCGAGTATAAGCCGAGGGTGGGAAATGAGGCACCTACCGGTTGGGGAAACCCTCCCTCCCTCAGCTGAGAAGGCTGGCGGCTCCCCCGTCCCGCCCTCTCACTGCACCGGCAGGGCTTCCGGTAAAATGTGAAAAAAAGAAAAAAAAAAAAACTCGAGTATAAGCCGTATATACTCGAGTATAAGCCAAGGGGCTTAAAAAAAAAAAAAAACTCGAGTATAAGCCGTATAGACCCGAGTATAAGCCGAGGGGACGTTTTTCAGCACAAAAAACGTGCTGAAAAACTCGGCTTATACTCGAGTATATACGGTATTTACTTTTCCTCCTATAGTGAAGATGTTGCTAATCATCTTGTTCTAATCTCTCATTATTTTTGCTTGTCACATTCAATCAATTTGCAAGTTAGACCTTTACAAAGTAGTGTACAAATGTCTTTGATCTCTCAGCTAAAATTCTGGTTCATGCTCTGATAATCTAATGCTCTTACTGTTTCTGCCAGATTCTCTTATAACACTACAGTGTCTGCTCACTTACTCAAAATTTGCCTTCCCCCCAAATAATTCGGCTTCTGTGGTGCTCTGCTACTTTGTTCCTAATGCATTTCACCCTGCTTTATTTTTCTTTAGTTTTTGCATTGCACTCTACTCATTTCATAAACTATTGTGTCTTCAACTCTGTGCCCTTCTCACATGTTAAAAACATCAAGACCAGTCACTTGAATACTACTCAATTGGCTGTTAAATCTTCTAGTACAGTTTTGCACTGAATATCTTATTAGTTTTTTCTAATTTTCTGACAAAGCTTCCAACGTTATTCTTGATCCTTATTCTTGGTCAAACATTTCATGCTTGGTTCAAAATATACTTATACTGTGCCTCCTTTTAAGCATGTTTTGTTTAATAAATCTGACGTGGTCATAATATGGTTTATTTGGTTTTGACTTTGTAGAGTATGTGAAACCTATTGCAGTATGTAGAATTGATGTTTCATTTTTATATAATTAGAATACTATAAATGTAATACGACATATAACAACCATTTTCCAAATGGATAATAACATTTAAATAAACATTATAATTTAAATAAGCCACTTGGGGTCTTCTTTTAACATTAAAAGTTTAATCCAGCTGATATTGGCAATTTGAATTTTAAAAAGATAATATTTTATTATTGTTCAGCTAAATGAATTCTGAGAACTATTGATGCAAAGATCTTTAAAAACTACTTTGTTTTATTAACTGCTTATAATTCATGTGATTTTATTATTTTTATTACTTTGTTCTTCAAGATATCCAATCCTTAAAAACCATAATGCTTAAAATATTTCTAAGAACTTGGTCAAGTTAATTATTACAATTGGTTTCACATGGAAATTTGGTGTTATATAGTTGTATATTTTATAGCACTACATTTTAACAGCAGATTTACTGATAGGCTTTCTCATAAAATATGGAAAATGTGAGCTCTGAATGTTTTGGAATTTTTAGCCATGTTTGAAAGGAAGTTCAAAATATAGGTATATTGTCTTTGTTTTACCCATTTTCTATAGCACTGACATCAGTTATGTAAAGCATGGTGCATCACAATAGTTGATTCTTTCATAGATTTCCTCAGATTTTTTTCATGTATAAAGGAAGTCATGCTTTTGCATATAAACAGTGCTTTGGCTTAAATATGAAGCTGAGATTCTAGCCTTTGAAATCTTCAGTCATTCTAGTGGGTAAATACACAGATTATGATTATAGATTTTTTATTCAGTATGACATGAATTATAAACAAAGACTGTCATTGGGCTAAAGAGTCCTTTGTAAGTAGCTTTAATTTACCATTTCTGTACAGAAATATTACATGATTTCTGTAACCTTTTGAAGTTTAGAAATTTGAGATATTGGAGATCTTTTTTTAGAATGAAGTGCAATATTTACATGGAAGGAAAATTAATCTGAATGTCATAATTCCTTTTCCAAAAGAAAAAAAATCCTCTGCCAGTGCCTCCATTATTATGTTCTTAGTATATTTAAAACAGAAAGACCTTTCTATTTAAAAAGACATTTTTTTGATGAAATAACTTAGAATATTTTCCCCAATAAATGCAATTTAAGAATTAAATTTCAAAAAGTCGTTGCATCATTGTCCCAAAACTCTTTTGAAAGAGAAACCATTGTGAAAGATTTAGTTTTGAGAAATATTATTGCATAAGGCTTTAAGTATCCATCTGTTTTAAATCAGAGAAATGTGATGATAAGAAATATTTCTGATGTCTCTGATAGTTGGTGTGGATGACTACATCTCAGAATCTGATGCGATTATTGTATCTTCAGCCCTGGACTTTGTCTCACAAGATGAAATGTTGACGCCTTTGGGAAGATTGGACAAGTACGCTGCAAGCGAGAATATTTTTAATAGGTATGGTATATAGCCTAAGGAATAGAGTAAATATTTTATTGTGCCATTTTGTGTGTGTGTGTGTGAGTGATGTGTGTGTATGAGAAAGAGAGAAAGAAAGAGAGAATTTAATTATATCATTTTGAAATTAAATGTATGCCCAAATCTACCTTTTTTCTATTTTGTGGATTGCATGCCCTCTTTCAATGATTTTATGATATTTTATATAAAATTATAATAGTAAGAATCTTTTACTATGATCACAGGAAAACTAAATAGTAGCTCAAATACTTTTAAAAATATGGTTAAAGAAGGGGAACTACAATGTTCATAGCTATTTACAAAGATAAGTCTAGGATACTGAAATATATGTATGATAAAAATGAACTTAATTATTTAATGAATTCTCAGTTGCAGTTCTATACACTTGTATGGAATTTTGTAGCAATACAATAGTGCTGCATTAGGGGAACAAAATTACTATACTAACTCTGCTTAAATTCAGATTTGTTGTGAGACCTAAACAGAATAGAAAATATGTACTAATTTGAATTCTACAAAGAAGGCTAGGATAAAAGTGGCCTTCTCACAGATTACTCACAGATATTAAGTAGCTGGCAATCTATAACTGTTTGTTTTTTTTAAAAAAAAAATAGAGATAAAGTTCTTGCAATGTAATAATATGCATTAAAATTACAATAAGCTTTTTTCATGCTATAGGCAAATGGTGGCTCGAAGTTTGTTGGATACTTTGAAAGAAGTGAGTGATGATGAGAAAGACTGTATTGCTGTATTGGAAAGAGTCAGCAGGCTAGCAGATGATTCAGGTATGTAATATGAACAATTTTATAGGACAGTATGATAAGAGAAAGGACTTGGAAATTCAGAAGTAATAAAACTTTAAGAAAGGACGGAATTGTCTAATTGATCAGGAAGCCATGCAGGGAGTGGAAGTCTTTTTTTTTTTTTTTTATAAAAAAGTTTTATTTTTACAATCTTATCAAATAATTCATCCAATGTACAGTTATATACAATTAGTCGGGCCTAGAGTGGAAGTCTTTTTAAGAGCCTTTCTGGTTAAATGTAGGATAGAAATGCTTAAATAAATCAAATTCAGAATGTTGTTAGCTGTCATGAAAAATAATAATTGGACATTAAATTAGAAGGAATCCATATGGGATGTTCATGTATTTGGGAATAACGAGTTCAGTTCCTGAATTGGTTGATTTTCTACAGAAATAATAACTAACGTCTTCTAGTAAAAAAGAGCTTTTGAAGAAGAAATCATTGTATGTGAGAGACAGTTTTATGAAAATATGTTAGTGGTTCCTTTTTTATTATGACAAAGGTATTGTCTATATATCAGATCCATCCTTTGGGTTGCATGTGTGGGAGTGCTATTGTTTCTAGACATTGTGTTATAGTCTCTGCTATAAGTCCTGAGAGAATGAGAGATCCTATGAGTGTTCCTCAGATTTGTTGGTATATTTATCCATCAAACTGCAAGTAGGTAGTGGGGCAGATGTGATCCATGATTCGGGTATTTCAATCTTAATGTATGTAGAGAAGACATGTTCAATCTTACGTATTTGGAGTACACATATATAACAATGAACAAAGGAATAAAACCCACAAGGGAAGAAAAAAAGATCGTACTATCCTTCCTGGATATTCTTATTAGCAGAGAAAATGCCTGTACAATATCTTCCAACAAAATAGATGGCCAGGCAAGTTTATCAAAAAATGCCTGACTGCTTAACTTACTACAGCAAAACTAACACAAGTTATAAAAAGGCTAGCAGATATGGTACCCCCAAAACATATCAGAAACAGACTCTTACAACCATACAACATCACCATAGCACACAAACGAAAGTCCTCCATAACATCTTAAGGAAACCAAAAAATCCAGTGGCCAAAGGAAAAATAAAACAGAAGTTATCTATAACGTACAATTTAAGAACTGTACAAACCTACAGAGCACGCCCATGAACACCAACTAGAAGTCAAAAGACACAATGAAAGCTTAATTTCACAACACATGGACTTACTTGACCATAATTTCAACTGGGAAGGAAAATGTGAACATCCTAGACCAGTGGTGGCAAACCTATGGCATGCATGCCAGAAGTGGCATGCAGAGCTCTCTTTGGGCACGCAAGCTGTCACCCTAGCTCAGCTCTGCCTTACATGTGTGCGCGCCCCCTGCCAGCCAGGTGGTCTTTGGATCTCTGCTGCGTATACATAGGGGGTGGGGCGCATGCAGGGCCCCCCACATATGCATGCGGGGGGCACATGAGGGAGTGCGCGCATGCGCAATGGGTGGGGCACATGCAGGGGCTGTATACACATGCAGAGTGTGTGGGATATATACGAGGGCACTTGTGCATGCATGGGGGTTGTATGCGTGGGGCCCACGTGCGCATTGCATTTTGGGGGCTCACACGTGCATGTGCGCATTCACACATATGTGCACGTGCTTTGGGCATTCAGTCCGGAAAAAGTTATCCATCACTGTCCTAGACAAAGTTAAGCCAAACAGTAGGGAATTCATCGAAAATTTGGCATTCGGGCAAATCAATCATCAATAGCCACATAAGGACAAGCTACATTTTAGCACCATTCAAAAGAGATAATAAAAGTTCTAAGAAGGAAACAAAAAGATCAGAACGCATCCTTTTCAGCAGCAAACCCCAAAGAAGCAGGCCAATAAAATTAGGCAAGAAAAGCAGGCCAGAAAATTAACACCAGTCCAATAAAGCAGAAAATTAATCTAGGAACTACCAAGTAGAAAACCACCTCACCAACATTGACAATGCAAGCTCTTGTATATACACAAGAATAAAGCCTATGTTCACCATCAATAGTGCTATTACCTAGTCAGATATTGAAATGTCTGCAAGTCCGGGGGGGCCTTATTGGTCCGTGGCCAATAAGGCCCCCCTAATTCACGATCTTATTCAGGGGGGTGCCGCGGACCTTATGGGCGTTACGGAGACCTGGTTGGGCCCAGAAGGGGGCGTGCCCTTTGTTCAGATGTGCCCACCGGGTTTCCGAGCATTTCATCAGCCGAGGGGCCAGGGTAGGGGTGGTGGGGTGGCGGTTGTGATTAGAGAGAGTCTAGAGCCGAGGGAGACCACTGTACTTCAGATTGCCGGGTGCGAATCCCTCTTTGTGAGATGGGGTCATAGATGTCAGGTGGGCTTGCTGGTCGCGTACCTGGCTCCTTGCTACGTGACAGCTGCCCTGCCCGAGCTCCTGGAGGTGCTTGCTGGGGTGGCAGTTGAGACCCCCAGACTTTTAGTCATGGGGGACTTTAACTTGCCATCTTCCGGCTCGTCATCGACAGTTGCTCGGGAGTTCATGGCTTCCATGACGGCCTTGGACCTGACTCAAGTAGTTGATGGCCCTACTCACATTGGGGGTGGCACTCTGGATCTGATTTTTATCTCTGGTCAGTGGTTGAGAGATCTGGATTTGAAGGAATTAGCTATTGAACCTTTGTCATGGTCAGATCACTCTCTTCTTCGCCTGGACTTTCTGACCGCCATTCAACACCGCAGGGAGACGGAGCCATTACGTTGGTTCTGTCCCAGGCGCCTGATGGACCCGGAGAGGTTCGGACGGAGCTTGGGCCACTTCCTGAAGGTCTGGCCCACGACACGGCTGAGGAACTGGTTGCGGCCTGGGAGCGGGCGCGGCGGGGCCTTAGATCGTGTCGTGCCTTTGCGGCCTCTGACCCGGCGCAGGTCCCAAACGGCTCCTTGGTTCTCCGAGGAGCTGAGGGGATGAAGCGCCAGAGAAGGCGCCTGGAGAGTTCTTGGAGGTCTAGCCGTTCGAGGCTGATCGGACACTAGTGAAGTCCTATACTAGGACTTACCTAGTGGCATTGAGGATGCGGCGTTGCTACGCCTCCTCCCTCATTGCGTCGGCAGATAACCGCCCAGCCACCCTGTTTCGGGTGACTCGTTCCCTCCTTCACCAGGGGGAGCGGGATGACCCGTTGCAGGGACGTGCTGAGGAGTTTAACGGTTATCTTTACGATAAAATTGTTCAGCTTCGGGACGGTCTGGACCAAAATTGCAGTGACTCAGGGGAGGCGTCCGAGGGTGGTCTTGGTGATATTTTATGGGATGAGTTTGACCCTGTGGCTCCCGAGGACATGGACAGGTTGTTGGGTAGGTTGAATGCCACCACATGTTTACTGGACCCGTGCCCCTCCTGGTTGGTGCTGGCCACCCAGGAGGTGACACGAGGCTGGCTCCAGGCAATTACGAGTGCTTCCTTGGTGGAGGGAGTCTTCCCGGCCGCCTTGAAAGAGGCGGTGGTGAGACCCCTCCTCAAGAAGCCTGCCTTGGACCCGGCTGTTTTAAGTAACTATCGTCCGGTCTCCAACCTTCGCTTTACGGCGAAGGTTGTAGAGAGTATGGTGGCATATCAGTTTCCCTTGCACCTGGATGAAACTGTCTATCTAGACCCGTTCCAGTCCGGTTTCCGGCCCGGTTACAGCACTGAGACGGCTTTGGTCGCGTTGGTGGATGATCTCTGGAGGGCCAGGGATAGGGGTTGTTCCTCTGCCCTGGTCCTATTAGACCTCTCAGCGGCTTTTGATACCATCGACCATGGTATCCTGCTGCGCCGGTTGGAGGGATTGGGAGTGGGAGGCACCGTTTATCGGTGGTTCTCCTCCTATCTCTCCGATCGGTCGCAGACGGTGTTGACGGGGGGGCAGAGGTCGGCTCCGAGGCACCTCACTTGTGGGGTGCCGCAGGGGTCGATTCTCTCGCCCCTCTTGTTCAACATCTATATGAAACGCTGGGTGAGATCATCAGTGGCTTCGTGTGAGGTACCACCTGTCGCTGATGACACCCAGCTGTACTTTTCACACGGGCCACCCCAATGAAGCTATCAGTGCTGTCCCGGTGTCTGGAAGCCGTCGGGTCTGGATGGGGAGAAACAGGCTCAGGCTCAATCCTCCAAGACAGAGTGGCTGTGGATGCGGCATCCCGGTACAGTCAGCTGCAGCCGCGGCTGACTGTTGGGAAGCAGTCATTGGCCCCAATGGAGAGGGTGCGCACCTTGGGCGTCCTCGGGGATGAGGGGGTGTCCTTTGAAGACCATTTGGGGGCCGTCTCCAGGAGAGCTTTTTACCAGGTTCGCCTGGTGCGCCAGTTGCGCCCCTTTCTAGACCGGGATGCCCTATGCACGGTCACTCACGCCCTCGTGACATCTCGCCTAGATTACTGCAATGCTCTCTACATGGGGCTCCCCTTGAAGGGCATCCGGAGACTGCAGTTAGGCCAGAATGCGGCTGCGCGGGTGATAGAAGGAGCCCCTCGTGGCTCCCGGGTGACACCTATCCTGCGCAGACTGCACTGGCTACCTGTGGCCTTCCGGGTGCGCTTCAAGGTGTTGGTGATCACCTTTAAAGCGCTCCATGGCATAGGGCCGGGCTATCTACGGGACCGCCTTCTGCTACCGAATACCTCTTACCGACCCGTGCGCTCTCACAGAGAGGGACTCCTCAGGGTGCCGTCAGCTAGGCAGTGTCGTCTGGCGACACCCAGGGGAAGGGCCTTCTCTGCGGGGGCTCCCGCCCTCTGGAACGAGCTCCCCCCAGGACTTCGCCAACTCTCGGACCTTAGAACCTTCCGTCGTGAACTTAAAACACATTTATTCAGGTGCGCAGGACTGGATTAGATTTTTTAACTTTTAAATTTTAAATTTTATATTGATTTTAATTGGTTTTATTATTTTTAATTCAATTGGCCGGCTAAATATTTCATTTTAAAATTTATTTTAAATTCATTGTCTATCTATGTATTTTAATATGGCTGTACACTGCCCTGAGTCCTTCGGGAGAAGGGCGGTCTAGAAATTTGATTAATAAATAAATAAATAAATAAATAAATAAATAAGTAAAAAACCAAGGATTCTACAGAATTAATAATAAAATGGCATTGGTTATGATTTTTCATTGAAATAATTGCATGCTCCCTATGATATCCCTAAACAGAATATCAGTTGTTCAGTTTTAATGGATGATTTCTATTCATTATCATGATAATAGATAACTGTCATTAAAGAGAAATTGACCGAGTTTTTTCAAGAGGAAATGAATATCTCTGTAGAAAGACTATAAGATTGTGGCTTCTTTGATCTCGTGCAGAGAGCCCTTTGCTTCCCTTCTAAAATATATAACAAATATCAAGTCCATTGTATCCTCTTCCTATAAAACATTTTACAGTATTTGATTGCCTTTATCAATTACAATATCGATTTCAAGTTTAACGTAGAACTTAACTGGGCATTTTGGGGATGTGTGAGGAGCAATAATAACTATTAATTTTTCTAGGCCTTTTGAAAATGTTTGATGTAGTATCAAGTGTGTATCCTTCTATTTTAGGGTAGGTCACCATGTATGACAATGACTCTTTTATTCCCTGGAATGGCAATTCCAGAAGGAATATGATAGGAATCATGAAAGTTATACTTGACACTGAGGTACTTGTACTTTACATCCAGTAAGATTTTTTGCGGAATGGGCATTGATATTAAATTGAGTAATGTCACTTTTATTCAGAGTGAGGTATCATGAGTTTACTGTTATGATACAGATCTATTTCTTTTTTTTTTTATGAGTGGAATGAGGAGCTGTTCCAGGCTGTGGGGATTGCCACTGCCCGTTGCCCATCGCTGCTGCTGCTTATCGCCACTTCCGTGCATCCCATTTTTGGGCTTCGTGTGCCCCATTTTTGCCCTCCACATGTTCGTTTTTGGCCCGTTCCAGGTGGTGGGGATAGGTGGCAGCAGCAATCTTCACCTCCTGGAACTGGCCAAAAATGGGATATGCAGAGGCCGAAAATGGGGTGTGCGGAGGCTGCACTAGGCGGCAGCAATGGATGACAGCGACGATCCCCACAGCCTGGAACAGCTGATAGGCAATATTCCAGGAGGCCAGTCCAACCACCAATCAGCTGCCTGTGCTAAATCAGTCTGTGCTGAAGCTGACTAGGCTGTTTGCTGCAAGGATGTAAATTGCTGGGAGGCGAAAGCAGATTTTTTTTCCCCTTTGTTTTCCTCCCCAAAAGCTAGGTGCGACTTATATTCGGAGGGTCTTATAGTCCAAAAAATACAGTAACCTTCAGAATCAAGACCACTAGGCTACTAACTAAAAATGGGGACTAAGAATATATTTATTCAGATCTTTGGTTAAGCAGCTTCATTGGCTTATGAGTATAATATAAAATGTTTGATTTTGCCTTAAAAGGCCTAAACATAATGGAACTGAGTCCTTAAAAGACTGCCTTTTCCAACGCAAGCTTTCTGTAAAGTGAGACATTTAATCAGAAACCTTTCTCTAGTTCCTTCCCTGCTTTTTGAGATGAAGCAAATGGAACATAAATATGACATTTCTTGGAGGTGATATTTTCTATATTACCTGGAGAAAATTTCCAAGCTTTTATTTGCTACCATTATTTGGAAATATTATAGTAATTTATCTGCTGCCTGTTGATAGGTACATTTATTATCATATTTATAAATTGTGCTTGAAATGTTGGTGTTGAAGGCTGTTTTAAAATGTTTATTCTTGATGGATATATAATCAATACTTTTTTTTCACATGATATTTAGTGTTTTTTTAATTTAAATATATTTTGAAATATTATTAGACTTATGAAATATTTCTGAATATTTTCCTTATAAAGGTTTGAATAAGAATCTTCGTTTCATCCCAAATACTTCAAAACTGCCTCTACTATATAGAGAGCTTTCTGCCTTAGGCTTCCCATCTTTTAATTTAGGTCTACCAAAGGATCAGTAGAAATCTTATGTAGCTTGTAGATATGGAAATAATTTGCTATATTTTGGTTTATCAAAACCCTTTATCAGTGGCTTGAGTTTTAAAGAAGAAAAAATATGTTATTTTTAAAATAAGGCAATAATACTTTTTAGGACATTAATTGTCAACTATAAATCAAAATAAGACTAATTATAAGCCCTTTACTAGCAATGTACTGTAAGTAATAGTAATTCACATTCAAATGCAACTTACAAATGATATGATTTCTTTCTTTGTGTTTTTATCGATAGAGCCAACAGTAAGAGCTGAGTTAATGGAACAGGTGCCTCATATTGCTATGTTTTGTCAAGAAAACAGACCATCAATCCCTTATGCCTTTTCAAAATATTTATTGCCCATTGTGGTGAGGTATCTAGCAGACCAGAATAATCAGGTAACATTACTTTAAACTTGTTGAAATCATGTAAATATTTTACCTGTTTGGAATTAAATAATTTGTGTGATATCTTTTGTATCATACCTAGTTTCATAATTTTTTGTAGTTTTTTAAAGTGTAAACATGATACGTCCTTACCCTACCTTATCTTGCCTTACCTTATCTGAAAAGCTCATACTTTGAAATCTAGGTAAGGGATTGCTTAAAGACAAATCAAGTGAAAAATGACTTAGTTACTGAGTTAATCAAATTTCTCATTAATATATTATCTACAACTCAACAGCCATTATTTTCCACTGCTGTTTCATTGTTTCAACCAGAATTTGCAGTTCTTTGTATGCTGTGTACATTTTTACAGATTCCTTTTTTCTTTCAAAAAAGTAAGACCTAGGAGTTTTAGAATTACAATTCCTGCTACCCAAGCTACTTTTATTAAGGATGAATTTTCAAAACTCAATGACTCTGATCATTGCATGATTCACCTTGTACCTGCTTACAGGCAAAGACTTAAAGCCATAAAACCAATAATTAAATCAGTGAAAACCTGGACGGAGGAATCAGAATTAAAGCTAAAGGCATATTTTGACTGCACTGATTGGAATATTTTTAAAGATACCTCTGCAGACCTGGATGAACTCACAGATACTGTAACATCATATGTCAGCTTCTGTGAAGACCTATGTGTACCTACAAGGAACTTGCGAATACACAGTAATAACAAACCTTGGTTTACACCTAAACTTAAGCAGCTACGACATTCCAAAGAGGAAGCCTACAGAAAAGGTGATAAAATGCTGTACAATCAGGCCAGAATTCCCCAAACAAGAAAGATAAGCGCAGCAAAAACAAGCTACTCTGAAAAGCTAAAGAATCAATTTTCAGCAAATGAACCAGCAAACATGTGGAAAACTCTTAAAAATATCACCGGCTATGGCAAACCTCCTTCCCAGGCTGAAGGTAATCAACAACTGGCAGATGACCTGAATGAGTTTTACTGCAGGTTTGAAAGGAAACTACAGCCACCTATCTCCACAACCCCATCTCAGACACACCAACAACAGCCAAGCCTCCTACAACTGACCCAATTTCATTGGGTTCGCAACCCCTAGTGATCACAGAAAAGGAAGTGCAGGACCTATTTCACAGACAAAAGCCAGGAAAAGCTCCAGGCCCAGACAAGATAACTCCTTCTTGCTTAAAAGTCTGTGCTGACCAATTGGCCCCATCTTCACCCATATTTTCAATAAATCACTAGAGATGTGCTATGTTCCTTCTTGCTTCAAACGCCTACCATCATCCCAGTGCCAAGAAGCCCACCATCAAGGAACTGAATGATTACAGACCAGTTGCTCTAACATCTGTAGTCATGAAAACCTTTGAAAGGCTAGTGCTTTCCTACCTGAAAACCATCACGGATCCGCTGTTAGACCCCTTGCAATTTGCATACCGAGCAAATAGATCAACAGATGATGCTGTTAATATGGCTCTGCACTACATCCTACAACATCTTGAGTCTCCAAAGACCTATGCAAGGGTCCTTTTTGTAGACTTTAGTTCAGCATTCAATACCATCATTCCAGACATTCTTCTAACTAAGCTAAACCAGCTACAGGTACCGGAACAGACTTGTAAGTGGATCACAAGCTTCCTAACAAACAGGAAGCAGCAGGTGAAGCTAAGCAAGATCACATCAAATACCTGTACAATTAGCACAGGGGCCCCCCAAGGCTGTGTGCTCTCCCCACTTCTCTTCTCTCTGTATACCAATGACTGCATCTCCAATGATCCATTTGTTAAGCTACTGAAGTTCGCAGATGACACAACAGTGATTGGTCTCATTCGAGACAAATCCGCATATAGACGAATCCGCATATAGACGAGAGGTCGAACGACTAGCCTTGTGGTGCAACCAAAACAATCTGGAACTGAACACACACAAAACCGTAGAAATGGTGGTAGACTTTAGGAAAAACCCTTCCATACTTCCACCTCTCACAATACTTGACAACACAGTATCAACAGTAGAAACCTTCAAATTTCTGGGTTCTATCATATCGCAAGATCTCAAATGGACAGCTAACATCAAAAACATCATTAAAAAAGGACACCAAAGAATGTTCTTTCTGCGCCAACTCAGTAAGCTCAAACTGCCCAAGGAGCTGCTGATCCAATTCTACAGAGGAATTATTGAGTCTGTCATTTGCACCTCTATAACTGTCTGGTTCGGTTCTGCAACCCAACAAGAAAAACACAGACTTCAGAGGATAATTAGAACTGCAGAAAAATAATTGCTACCAACTTGCCTTCCATTGAGGACCTGTATACTGCACGAATCAAGAAGAGGGCCGTGAAAATATTGCAGATCCCTCGCATCCTGGACATAAACTGTTTCAACTCCTACCCTCAAAAGCAGCTATAGAGCCCTGCACACCAGAACAACTAGACACAAGAACAGTTTTTTCCCGAAGGCCATCACTCTGCTAAACAAATAATTCCCTCAACACTGTCAGACTATTTACTGAATCTGCACTACTATTAATCGTTTCATAGTTCCCATCACCAATCTCTTTCCACTTATGACTGTATGACTATAACTTGTTGCTGGCAATCCTTATGATTTTATATTGATATATTGATCATCAATTGTGTTGTAAATGTTGTACCTTGATGAACGTATCTTTTCTTTTATGTACACTGAGAGCATATGCACCAAGACAAATTCCTTGTGTGTCCAATCACACTTGGCCAATAAAAATTCTATTCTATTCTATTCAAAGTACCAGTATTGCGAGGGTTTTTAAAAGCAAAATAAGTGTATTAATCAATTGTTATATGTCATAACAATTTGGGAAGCAGTTTTCCCCAAAGAGTTAAATATTGCAGCTGTGCCCTTCTGATGATATCACTTGAGCCTTTCTGTATCTGAGGCTGCAGAAAGAAAATGAGGACTCAGGTAAAGAAAATTTTCGGCTACTACCTTGGACATTTTATATTTGGATATATGTAGACAATGTAAGGTTTGTGTGGAATATGTACATGCTACTGAATTTCTGCCACCAGATTAAAAAAAAAAAATTGGGATGCTGAGCCTGCCCCTAAATTATTCAGAGAATGAAGGAATATGGTCCAGAATTTTATTTTAGAAAGAAAGAGAAAAACATGAGTAACACAGGAAAGAGCAAAGTTTTTCTTCTAAAAGAATAGGAAATCTGAGGTGAAAGACTGGGGAGCACAGGGCGATATATTTATGTGAGTAGCATAGAGGAAACATGATTTTTTATTCAAAATGTTTTGTGTAGGAGAAAATAAGGAGACAAAAACTCATAACCTGCACATTGCCAGCAATAGCAACTCTGCTGTTCCAGGCAACCTTTAGCCAGCTAATAATTTCTGTAGCCTGTTCTGGAAGATTAATGTTGGCTTTATCTTGACATAGGAGCTAACACAGCTTTATAAAATTAATTTCTAATTAAGAAAGATTTCGTTATTTGTGAGCCAGTGTTTTATCTTGTTATTTTGAGTGCTTTTGTAGTTTTCTTTTGTGTGTGTGTGTGTTCTGAAGATCAGAATTCTGATAGCATCTTTTCAGACTAGTGAATGTTGCTAAAAGGCATAAACTTTCATGAACTATGACTCATTTTATCAGGTGCATGAAATGTCTAACAAATGTAGGATTTAGAAGAATAGGGAAAGGGGAAAGAGGAGAAATCAAGGGTGGTTATCTAGTGCAAGTTATATGTGATTACAAGTATTATATCAATTATATGTTTGAGGTGTGAAAAACCCCTTGCCTTTGTGGAGATCTGGGATGGGCTGAAAATGTTTGATGTGTAGAGTTCAGCAATTTCTCCCCTTTCTGCATTGATAAAATATTTTTGTTCTAAAACAATAACTTTGAAACATTGTAGTGCATTGTTCTGGGAGATTAAAATGCTCTGATGTTACTGTGCTCTGGGTTTTGAATCCAGAGTTGTGTCCAGTTTTTGTGCAGTTTGGCCAATTGAAAGTTTGTGAATAAATCTACATATTTGAAGAATGGAAATTAATATTTCCAGATAAGAATTCAGAACCACTTGGATTCCATGGCAGAGTGAAACTGTTAAAAAACTGTGTGAAAAGGTTATTTGACTATTCATCTCCCATTAATGCTTTGTAATGCTTTACAAATATTTCATTATTGCAGTAATACAATTAAGGCCAATTATTAGAATCGTTATCATACAGATGACTCATTGCTCAGAAATATATTGCAGAATCCATAAATATAATACAGATAGTCTTTGACTTACAGCCATTTGTTTAGTGACTGTTTGAAGTTATGACGACTGATGACCATTTTTCACACTTACAACCATTTTAGCATCCACATCGTCACAAGGAAATAATTCAGACACTTGGCAACTGGCATGTATGTATGACAGTTTCAGTGTCCTAGCATCATGTGATCAACTTTTGCAAACTTTTGATCAGCAAAGTCAGTGGGGAAGCCAGATTCACTTAACAACTATGGCAAGAAAGGTTGTAAAATGGGACAAAACTCACTTATCTGTCTTGCTTAGCAATGGAAATTTTGCAGACATTGAAAAATGGAATTATCCTTTTCCTGCTTTTTATGTTTTTGCATAGGTGAGAAAAACAAGTCAAGCAGCATTACTTGTTCTGTTGGAACAAGAACTTATTGAACGATATGATGTGGAGACCAAAGTATGTCCCGTTTTAGTAGAACTGACTGCTCCAGATAGCAATGATGATGTGAAGACAGAGGCAGTGGCAGTAAGTAAGAAAATGATGTTCCAGGAATTGGTGTTTGACTGATTATCTGAATATTTATCACAGCAACAGAGGTGTTTTCATTGATAGAATAAATATTGTGTGACAGCTTTTTAACCCTTTTACACAATACAGCCATATATCACTTTTGATTCAGGGGCAAAAAGCTGTCTTGGACCAAAACTGCTCTATAGTCTCAGAAAAAGAAACAGGCTTTCAATATTTGTTATTTAGATTTATACAGTACCTTATCAAAATTTAAAAGACTGTCAGTTGATCTAGCATTTCAATAATACAGTTAAATATATATGTTAAAAAAATATAGAAAAGCAATCCAATTTAGATTATCATATAGGGATCAGTCATGCTGAGGTGGGCTTCTAAAAACTTTTGCAAGAGGTTCTCTGCCTGGTTGCTGGGTGGGCGTGACCATGGTGGGCACGGCCTAGTCAGCCTCCTGCACCATGGTGGGGGGGGCATTTTTGCCCTCCACCAGCTCCAGAGGCTTTCCTCAAGCCTCCGGGAGGATGAAAACGGCCTCCCCAAGCTCCGGAGGTCCTCTGAACTTTGGCCTTCCTGAACTTCCAGTAGGCCTCTTTTTTACCCTCCCCAAGCCTTCGCACGTACCCTGCACTTACCTGCATCCAAAATGGGCCACGTGGGGACTCCTGAGAGGGGTGGGTGGATGGGGCCAGTCAGGAGTGAGATTTGGGGGGGGGGTCTCCAAACTGCACAGAATCTTAGCTAGAGGTTCTCCCAAATCCCTGCGAATCCCCAGCAGCTTACCCCTGGTCTCATGGTATCAGTTCATTTTCCCAAAGTCAGTGGAGAAGTAGGACAGGTCAAATGTTGAGAGAAGCGCTTCCATAGGAAAAGCACATCTCTGAGCCTCCCCTCTCTTTTATCTCCTTCACAAAAATGAGGGGGTCAGAAGTATTTTTCCTGGGATATCTAAATTGGGTATGTTGAAATTAGGAGGGAAGATTTTCATGCAAGTATACCATGTCAAGCCATGTAGATCTTAAAGATGAAAAACAGTTTTTTGTATTGCATTCAGAAATGAATAGGGACCATATTTCAGAACCCAAAGCCACAAGTTTAATATGTTTATGTTGCAGGTATTGTCTAGTAACTGGGACATTGCATTCTGGACAAATAAAAGTTTCCAAATTGTTTTCAAAGGCAGCCCTGTATAAAGCAAATTACTTCCAGGTGACCTTGCCTAGCAGTTTCATGTAGATGTTAAAAAAAGCATCCCATGCCCAGATCTGAGTTGTACCAGAAAAGAGTTGGGATAATGCATTCCTCTATATTTGTACACTGACCAAAGTCTCATTCATCTGTAATCAATAATCTCCTCTAGAAAGGGAGTGGGTGCTAGAGTCAAAATGATAGTTGTCAAATACTTACAAATTCATGGAGGTCTCTTAAGAAATGGGCAAATTCTTTCAAGCCTTTTTCAAGATTGCTGATACTAGCCCATTTGAAGCAAGGCATTGACCTTCTCCCAGATGTCATGCTCCCTCCAAGCCTCCAAAGGAGTCGGGAGGGACAAGGAACAAACACACAGTTGGCTGAGGAGGACTCGTCCACTTCATAAGGTTTCACAGACCAGAAAGAGTTCCAGATAACATGTCAAAATATTGCCTAGTCACCATAACAAACTGCCCATAAAGTGGCCAGATTTTGATGAATCTGGATGACTTACCAACAAAGTTCTGTACCAATTTGTCATAGCAGCCTGACAGGAAACTTTGTCCCAATACGGTTACTTGCCACTTTAAACAGGATAACATGAGAGGAAAAATCATAATATTTTAATCACAACATTATTTCCCACATCATTTTATAAGCTCAGCTCAGGTCATACCCATATTCAGTCACTTTTTATTTTTCTCATTTTTCTTTCTTGATATTTCTAGCCACACAGCCTTTATATTTTAACTGACCTTTATGTATTTGGATTTTTAAAAAAAACAGCATAGTGTAATTTTTAATTGAGGGGACTTGGTTTACATGGGTATAACTTCCTGTGTGTTTTCCCAAGCCATGTGATTTGTGTATTTATAACAATGATGGGCAATTCCCATCATACCCATTATTGGCTCTGATGACATTGGATGAGGGGATTGGAATTTATTGTGACACATTGCTCACACATCCTTGAACCAAAAATCAGACATTAGTATCAAATCTATATTTCTTTGAACTGTTTATATCTACTGCTGCTTGTGGACATGCAGTAGTGCTATATTAAACTGACCAAAAGGTCTTCATTTAGTCAATGTTCATTCGTATGTGTCTTCTACTAACTTTATATTGAAAAATAATTTTATTTAGATTTTTGTTGATATTTCAATGTCTATGAATGCAGACAAATACACATACACACATGTACATTTATAGGATGCAGAGGCATAGGTTTATAAATTTAAAGAAGTTGGACTGCTAGATGCATAACTAAAATTTTCTTTATGTTTAGATAATGTGCAAAATGGCCTCCATGGTTGGAAAGGACATCACAGAGAGACTCATTCTTCCTAGATTTTGTGAAATGTGCTGTGATTGTAGAATGTTTCATGTACGGAAGGTATGTTTTCTTCCTTTATAAATCTATGCTGCTTTTTATTAAAAAAGCACTTCAGTATTAACTAAGAGCTAGACATTATGGCTCTCTCTATTTGTAGTCTGCTATAAGAGAAAACTGTTACAGTTGACATGCTGAGAGCTGGTGGTCACAGTTTAGAATAGAATAGAATTTTATTGGCCGAGTGTGATTGGACACACAAGGAATTTGTCTTGGTGCATTAGCTCTCAGTGTACACAAGTAAATAAATACATAAATCTTGTTTATACAAGATACTAGCAAAACTATACTTGAAATGCCTCAGAGAAGAAAAACTATGCTCATGGACAAAATGCTAAAATGATTCTTATACACAAGAAAGAGGCCAAGATGATTTAAAGAACTATCACCCATTAAGCTTTCTTTCAGTCATCTACAAGGTTTTCAGTCATCTACAAGGTGGAAGAGACCTTCATCCTGCAGTGGATAGACAATGGATAAAATTGATGATAAACTATTCATATTAAGAATTTCAATTACATTCTAACCTTAAGAAAATTATAATGCATTTGTAAGCCAAGTAAATTTAAAATAGTGTCACTATAAGGAATTATGTTATTTCTCATGGGAAATTTGAGGAGTCGGTACACATATAAAAAGAGCAAGCTAGGAAAGATTGTCATAGAGCACGGGTGTCAAACTTGTGGCGTCATGATGCCATCATGTGATGTATCGTGACATTTTTCCCCTTTACAGAGCTGGGGTGGGCGTGGCCTGCATGTAACGCATCCGGCCTGCGGGCGGCCAGTTTGACACCCCTGCCATAGAGAATAGTATTCTGTGGAGAGTTATTCCCAGAATTTGGGTTTCAGAGAGCTGAGAAAAATTAGAAAGGTCATAAAAAATAACCTAATTTAGACAAATTTCTTATGCATAAATGATGGTTGATTTACTGACAAAAGCAAAATAATATCAGATGATTCCACTAAGTATGGTAATTGAGGGCAAAATATCTATTATTCAGATTAATCTGTGAGGAATATGGTAGTTAGCATACTGTGGAAAAAGATTTACTTTTAGATCATCCCATTGAGCACCTATGAATGGTAAATTAGAGTTCCTGAAGCACCAGAGAGACAGAGATGAGAACTGCAATGAATAATTTTTCATCAAATAAAATACTTTCTGTTAATTAAAAAGTACTAAGTAGTAAAAATACTAAGTACGACTTTAAAAACAATTGAACTATGGTCCTGCTTTCATGAATTATCTTCGAATCCCTTAACTATTACTTTATTTGGTTCATTCATCGCCAATTCTAATTAAAATACTTATTTTTGTCCAGGTGTGTGCAGCCAATTTTGGAGATATTTGTAGTGTAGTCGGACAGCAAGCCACTGAAGAAATGCTGGTGAGTTTCATATGTCAAAGTTCTATCTTTATTTAATTTTTAATTGCAAAATTGTGCTGAATTTCAATATTGCATTTAAATAATTTTATTGGAGCTTGAGTAAAAATGGATAGAATAGAGTTAATTTTTGATAATCATTTCTTCAGGAATACAGTCTTGTCAATAGACACTGTATTATTGCATTTCATAACTGGAACAAGACTATTATGGTGTTTTTTTTCCTCATTTCTATAAGGTTCAAGCACATTTTTCACATATTGCAAATAGTACTAAATGTGATTTTATTGAATTATTTGATTAGTTTTGTCTTTGAATGCATTCCTATAATCCCTGCTTTCACTGATTTGCTACTGTAAAAAAATATTTCCTTCTGAAATTATTCTACTTGTGAAAAGGTGGAATTATTCTATTTTATGTTTCTAAAGGTAATATTAGCCATTGTTAAAGACTGTAAAGTAGAATAGTTCCAGAAACAGTAAATAAAGCCTCAGTTCATACTTTTATAATTTTACCCAGAATCCTAATTAGAAAATTTCTCTTAAATGTTTTGAAGTCCATAAGGAGTGGAAGAAGACCTAAATTAAATCATTTGTATTTGATATCATATTTTATATTTTCCAGTTACCTAGATTTTTCCAGCTTTGTACAGATAATGTGTGGGGTGTGCGGAAGGCTTGTGCTGAATGCTTTATGGCTGTTTCATGTGCCACATCACAGGAAGTCCGTCGAACAAAATTGTCAACACTTTTTATTAATCTTATCAGTGACCCTTCACGATGGGCAAGTTCAATTATTAAATTTACCTTCTATTTCTTTAAATTCTTAATTTCTTTGTTTATTCACTTATTCTGAGAACAAATCATATGATTGAAAGTACAGTTAGTATGAGGGTGGGTCATGTATAAAGAAAACTATTCAATCCTCTATCCTCTACTCTTTTGGAACCAGTGGTTTGCATTGTAGACAGTGGATACATTTAAAATGTAGATTAGGAGGAGGGTTTGGAGAATATCTCTTTGCTTATTTCCACTGTGCTATTTGAGAATAGTAAGTTTTCTCAGAATTAAAGGCCTTTGGAATAGTATGAAAAAAATGCTGCTAATAGTTTTGTAAAAAAATGAAAAAAAATCACAGTGTTTTCCTGCTGGAAACTTCACTGTATCCTGGTGCAAATTCAAAGAAACATCTGTCCTCAGATCTCTCATCTGAATACAACCCATTGATTATATCTATCCAGTAGGTCATTATGATTGTGAAGGCTGGGAATATATTTAATACGGGGTGAGATTTTTCATTTCTGTCACTACTGTAGATAGTCCTCAGCTTACGTCCATTTGTTCAGTGACTGTTCATATTTATGGCAGTACTGAAAAAATGGGTTGCATGACTAGTCATTGAAATTCCACCATTGAAACTACACTACCACCATGCAGTACCACCATGATCACATGATTGCCATTTGCAATCTTTTGCAAGTTTTCCTTCCAGCTTCCCACAAGCAAAGTCAATAGAGAAGCTGGCAGGGAAAGTTGCAAATCATTTCAGTAAGTTGCTTCTGTCGGTTTTTCTCCAGCCCACATCTTTGCCTAATTCTGTATATATGATATCTGAGATTACTACTGATACCATCCATGCTTTCAATTATACAGTAAAAACCTTTAAATTCTAAAGTAACTGGATTTCTAGGTAATTTACTTTTACTGTTTTTTTAATACTAATCACCATAGAGATTAAAAACTTATTATCCTTCATGAAATAAAATTTGATCCATAAGAAACCTTATCAAAATAAATGTAATCAAAGACTTTTTCAGATAGTTTAAGTAGCATATTGCCATATCTGATTTTTGGACCTGAACATTCCCAGATGCAAAAATTCCCTGCTACATAGTTTTGCGAACGTATCCACCTCCCTAATCATGCCCTCCCTAATCATGCCCTATAAAATAGCTATAGTTTTCTCTGGAATACGTTCTTCCAGGTTCGCCAAGCTGCCTTTCAATCCCTGGGGCCTTTTATATCAACATTTGCAAATCCATCCAGCAGTGGTCAATTTTTTAGAGAAGAAGAAAGTAAGAACACTGAAAGTCAGAATTTTATAGAAGAACACAGGTATGGATAATAAAATTCAATGAAAATAATGTTGAAATAAAATGTTCACCGATTTTCATATTTGCTCATCTTGCTTTAGAAGTGAATCTCTCACATTCTGAGAGATTATGACAAAACATGTTCCAATTTTTTCCTAATATTTTGAAAGATGATTCTTTGTTTGTGCCAAATTTCTGTTTATTGTAGAAAATCTTTAATGGTTTTGAGGCTTCCATCTGTGAATGAGTCAGTGAGCTTATGTGTTGTTATACAGATCAGAGTGAGTAATTTTTGAAGGAAATATGCCAGAAGTTGAGATCAGTTTCCTGTGTACTACAATTTGTCTACTGTTCTTTGTACTTTGGTCTGGTTTTTACCCCTTTTTGTTTGTTTGTTTTTATTATTCCTGTTCAGGCATCCTACAAATCCTCATTTCCTTTTCCCCTTTCTTACTCACAAGTTGCTGTTTGACCAACTATATTCTAGCTAAATTCATATTTGTGTGTGTGTATTAGCAATATCACTTAGACTTTTATACTCCTTTACAGTGCTTAACAGCCCTCTCTAAGTGGTTTACAGAGTCAGCATATTGCCCCCAGCAATTTTGGTCCTCATTTTACCCATCTCAGAAGGATGGAAGGTTGAGTCAACCTGAGCCTGGTGAGATTTGAATTGCCGAATTGCAGCCAGCCAGCAGTCAGCAGAAGTAGCCTGCAGTACTGCACTCTAACCACTGCGCCACCATGGCTCTTATACTAGATGAGCTAATATTGACATCTATTTTCATCCAGCAGTGAAAACAATAAGGATTCAGAAGATGTATCCACATATGATGTACAAAGCCAGACAGAGTTGTCTTTAGACACTGAGGAATGCGATTTTGAAGCCACCCCTGAAAATGACAAAGCAGAAAGTAACTTGGTTCATTTCCAGGATGAGGCATTGCTACATAGTACTTTGTCTTTAGAACCATGCAAAGAACCTTCAGATGAGAATGAACCCAGTTTTGATCATTGTACGTTAGCAGTGCTACCAGAGCCTGCATTGCATTCACAGGAAAACTCACTTGTGGAGCAAGAACTGTATAACTCATTCCATTTCTGGAGGACTCCACTTCCTAAGATAGATATTGATTTAGAGCTTCAGGAAAATGCAGAAAAGGATGATTTAGCAAATCAGAAAGGACAACAGGAGGTTATGGCATGTGCATCTTCAAACATAATGGCTACAAGAAAGGAGTTGGAAGAAATGATAGAAAATTTGGAGCCTCATATGGATGATCCAGATGTTAAAGGTAGTAACATTTTGTATTGTATTGTATATGTTGAGCTTTGAATTAGATTTTTTATAATGTTTATTAAAGTTTACAAATGGAAAGATAAAAAGCTAAAACTAAGAATATAACAATAAAATATAAGTGCAAAAAAAAATAAAGAACAATACAAGAAATAACTCATTTTCCTGCTTCTGTTACTTTTTTAAAAAATCATAAATAAAAATATTTAAATGATTAATGTTTTAGGATTATAACAGGAAACATTTGAAATATGTTATTTAATGCATAATTTTTACCTTTGGTAACTATTTCATAAAAGTTTAAAATAATGCTTTAGTTGCGTCAAAATGTACCAACTTTCTCTGGAGCAGTAGCAAGGAAGCACAGAAAACGGAAGTAAACACAGTTTGGGAAAGCAGGAAATTGCTAATTTGAGAAAAGCCCAGGAAGGATGTTGAATTGCAATATTTTAGCAATACGAGAGAAAAAAAGACATGACGGACAAAACTCTAAATAGTAATAAAATTAATGAAATGAAGTAATAAAAGAGCTGGTTAGAGAGAGACTTAGTACAACAGGAGAAATAGGTTCAATAAATGGTCTGTTGGCCTTATCTCTTGTGTTTGTTTTTGTAAGGGCCCAAAAGTTTCCATTATTAATTAGTTTTACAAATTATTGTCCAAATTGCGTTTCTTTTACCTTGGTCCAATACTTAAATTGCTTATGCTGTTGTGAAGCTAGCATAATTTTGCCAATGTCGCCCATGTTTTATATAGCAGGAGTACAAAGAGTAGCTACAGAAGATGTGAGCATAAAATAGGTCACATAAGGGTATAACTGAGACCTATCCAAAGGCAATTGCTAGATTCAAGAAGCAACAGTTTAGTCAAACCTGAAAACTGAAGATGGGATTAGTGCAAGATGAACTGGGAAAAAACTTGATAATGCTGATCAGAAGCTGAAATCAGTGTAACTAATAAAGTTATGAATTAAAAAGTTAGTCCAGACATCAAACATGAGAATAAAGTTACAAATCTAGAAATAATAAAAACAAATTCTCCCATTTGATATGAATGTGCATGATGTTTATGTGTATGATGCTAGAATAGTAGAATCCTTTTATTTTAAGGTAGCATGGCAATTGTTCCTTCAGTGTAGTTTATATTAAAAAGCTAGTTTTTTGCAGAGTATTAAGCAAATAACCATTATAATGTGCAATGACTAAATGAGAGAACCGCAAAGTGGAAGTAATGCTTTTATTCTCTCCCACAAAAGGGCAACTTGTAGCAAACCTTCCCTGCTTTCTATTTCTTTTATTCTGTGGTGTATAATAATACTTCTGACTACCTGAAGGTTCCTTTTATAAAATTGATAAAGTAATACTTGGAAAAATCATTAAACTTCCAATGTTCTCTTTAACTGTTCGTATTGTTTATTTGTGGGGAATAATATATATTTAGCTGTTCAGACTGCATAACTTATTCCATTGCTGAATAAAATCCAGGAAAAACAGCAATTAATTACTTTTTGTTCATATAATTTTTAAAGAAATGTTTAAAAGAATAAAAAGTGTACAAATTTTGAAAAAAAATAAGGAAAGGAAAGTAATAAGAGAAAAAAGTACAAAGAAAAATAGGGGAGGGAGGGAAGGAAAGAAGGAATGAAGGAAAAGGAAAAAGCATAGTTATAAAAAAACCAGCTTCTGGTCTTCTTGATAATGGTTACAACTACATTTATATTTTACCACCTCTGTCTAAGGTTTCCTTCTTTCCTTAGTCTAGCCTTTAAACAGCAATTAATTCCTAATGCATGAGAAATTCTAGCTGTATATTGAACAGCTAGAATTCTTTCTTTTCAAAAGAAATCAAAAGCTAGCTGAGTTCATCAGTTAGGTGAACTTTTTTTCAGTAGGTAAATAGCCAGAATTAAAGCAGCTTATTCCCTGTGCTGCTTTCATCTGTAGTGATCAACAACTACTAGTACAATTAAATTAGGCTCTGACAACCTCTAGTGCCTGTGGTTTGATCTTTTTGGTTTGCACCATTAAACAGCTACTATGTTATGAAGCCTCTCCAATAATTTTCATATTCTTGAAATATAATTTACATACATACATACATATAAAATAACATGCTTTATCTTTGAGTCAGATATGTGGTAAGGTGATTGCTGTATAATAATTTTGAAATTAGACTTTTAGCCATAAAAGACTTTAGAAAGCCAGAAAAAAGGACTTAATAGAATTTAAAAAATAATACTGGACTGCCTTTCAGTCTTTTCTTTGTTTTGTATTTTCAAAAAATGTTGAGGATCCTAGTCATTGATTCTTAACAATTTTCAAACTTGGTTCTTGACTAAATACACTGATTGGAAATTAGGTTGCATTTATGAATTTTTTGGTGCATGAATTAACTTGGTTTTACAGAAGTGAGAGAAAACTCTGGAGAGAATGCCTAATTTGGCCACAAAGGTATAAATGAATCTGCCCAAAGTTACCAATGGAGATCTCTGTTTGCCCTTGCCCTACCTGTATCTTCAGAATGAATGTATGTGGGAAGTGATGCTGAATTACTAATCTGTGTGTATTATTGCTGTGTAGAGAACCTTTCTTGATATATCACAGTATTTCTTCTTTCTGCACAGCCCAAGTGGAGGTACTCTCTGCTGCTCTCCGAGCTTCCAGTCTAGATCCTCAAGAGGAGCCTGCAGCAAGCATGGGCAAGTTCTCAAACTATCAAAATGAAGGGTGCATCAAAGACCAACTAAACTGTACATTCATCCAGGCTGGCACAGTGCCTTTAATGAATGATGCTGTTGAGGTAAAGAAAAGAAAACATAATTTATGTATAGCACATTCTATATAGTGATCCTGTGCTGTGTAAATATGCTTAGCATGTTGCTGTGCACAGTCTTTCTAAAAAAAATGTTCTTTTTTTCCCCACACCTTCAGGACATTGTAGAATCCACTCTTCGTTATATTCACAGTGACTCAGACTTGAACACTAATAGTTGTTTCAGCCCTGAAGAAGAAAAAAAATCTAAAATTCAGGTATATTTTAAATATTTTTCTCAGGTTCATAGAGAAGCTATACTTTCATAGAAGCTAAATCTACATATCATTCATCTCTAGTCTATAACTAGATAACCCTTAACCTGTTGGGTCATTAGGGCCTCTGGTGGCTCAACAGACTAATGCAGTCTGTTATTAACAGCAGCTGCTTGCAATTACTGCAGGTTCAAGTCCCACCAGGCCCAAGGTTGACTCAGCCTTCCATCCTTTATAAGGTAGGTAAAATGAGGACCCAGATTGTTGGGGGCAATAAGTTGACTTTGTATATAATATACAAATGGATGAAGACTATTGCTTGACATAGTGTAAGCCGCCCTGAGTCTTCAGAGAAGGGCAGGTATAAATGCAAAATTAAAAAAAAAAATTAGAGATATTTTCTTAGCTAAAGAGAAAAATGAATGTCTAAGGGCAAAAGAGCACTAAGAATAGGAACAACTTCTGATTCTCTAGTGACTTAACTGCAGCTGACTACCCTCCAGCAACCAGTGGTGGAATCAGTCGACGTAGCCTCCAGAAGGGTAGGGTACGACTGATCTACTGAACCTCCAAGCGGTGGCGTAGCAGTGCGGCAATATTGAAGCAATCATAAATTCACCAAATTTCAATCCCATGGGAGTCCTGGGTTATGGATGCATTCTGTAAATTTATCATTTGAGGTTTCTTGATTCAAAAACTGTTGCTCTATGATATTATTTTGGCTTATTAAAGATTACATACAGAAGGGGTTTAGTGGTATATATATATTTATAGATATTTATCAGCTCTAATTTTTATTCTCCTGTTAGTGAGCCTTAACACAGTATTGGAATTTGAATGTTCCAGCTCTGTGTGAGCCCTGAGAGAACAAAAAAATGAACATGCAAGGTCAAGCTGTATTTCTGTTTCTCCTTGTTTTATTTTACACTTGGGGGAAAACAAAGACATGATTGCTCTACTCCTGTTCTTAACAATCATCAATTTTTATTTTCCAATTTTAGTCTTTACTGTTCTTTCGTAACTCAAACTGAGATAGACTGGTTTCCCTCTTGGCTTTTTGACAACCTTATGATTTAGAAGGAAATTACGTACTCTTAACTTCGGCAGCTGCAGTATAACACTTCCATGAATCTGTTTTTCTTTAAATATATCTAAATAGGATGGGAGTAGCATGCATGTAGCCTTTTTTCATCTTTTTGCCTCGAATCCTGTATCTTTGTTCATTTCTAAGATGCTGCTTTTTAATCGGGACAACAGTGTGAAGTAGATATTAACAAATTTGGATAAGAGTCTCATTTTATACATATTTTTAATCTGTGTTTTTTATAATTAGACATATTATTTATTTATTATTTAAATTTTTATACCGCCCTTCTCCCGAAGGACTCAGGGCGGTTCACAGCCAGATAAAAAATACACAATAATACAATATAAATACAATTAAAATACAATTAAAAAACTTATTAAATTGGCCAAGATTAAAAATGTAAGATAAAAACCCATTAAAAACCCATAAATTTAAAAACTAACCCAGTCCAGCGCAGATGAATAAGTGAGTTTTAAGCTCGCGACGAAAGGTCCGGAGGTCCGGAAGTTGACGGAGTCCTGGGGGGGAGTTCGTTCCAGAGGGCGGGAGCCCCCACAGAGAAGGCCCTTTCCCTGGGCGTCGCCAGACGACACTGTCGCGCCGACGGCACCCTGAGGAGTCCCTCTCTGTGAGAGCGCACGGGTCGGTGAGAGGTATTCGGTAGCAGCAGGCGGTCCCGTAAATAGCCCGGCCCTATGCCATGGAGCGCTTTAAAGACGTTCACCAACACCTTGAAGCGCACCCGGAAGGCCACAGGTAGCCAGTGCAGCCTGCGCAGGATAGGTGTCACGCGGGAGCCACGAGGGGCTCCCTCTATCACCCGCGCAGCTGCATTCTGGACTAACTGAAGCCTCCGGATGCCCTTCAAGGGGAGCCCCATGTAGAGAGCATTGCAGTAATCCAGACGAGACGTCACAAGGGCGTGAGTGACTGTGCACAAGGCATCCCGGTCTAGAAATGGCATCCTCGTAGAACATAATCCTAAATATTCACAGTTTTAGCATAAAGTCAGAAATCAGGTGTTTAAAATTGACTGTGCGACTTTAAATAGAAGGTTGGAGAGAAATCATTAAAAGTATGAGAATTTCCCCCCAGCTCTTTAATCCAAAGAGATCATCTTGGACAGGATACTCTAGTCCTGTTGGATTTGCTTACTCATAATTTAATTTGGGTATGCAGCCATAAATGTCTGACATGTGTTGCACCACTCAAAATACAGCCATGCATTCTCCTTTTCCGGTTTTGCAGAGGGATTTACCGCTTTCAGATGACTTTTAAATTCTGTTTTTCTGTTTTAGGATGTTGTACCTCAAGCCTTGCTAGACCAGTATTTATCCATGACTGATCCCTCTCGAGCTCAGACGGTTGATACCGAGATTGCCAAACACTGTGCCTATAGCATTCCAGGAGTGGCACTTACCCTAGGTAGACAAAACTGGCACTGCCTGAAAGACACCTATGAGACTCTAGCTTCTGATATGCAGGTAATGGAAAATCCACATTGTACTTGGATGGTATAGAAATTCTTTATGCTAGTTTAAGATTAATTTGTCTCATTGAAGTAATAAAAAAACAAATGTTTGTTTATTTCTTGTGCTTCTTGGATTTTTTCATGATAAAAGTGTTATAGGAAAAGTGAGAAAGTTAATTTGTAGATTATATCTCCCTGTTTAGATAGTCAAATAACTAATGGAATTTTATTTCATTCTACAATACAGTTATACTGCAATTTGTTTGCGTGTTGAGTTGTAACTTCTATAAAATATTATTTTTCCTGCTTAATTGTTGTTTAAGAAATAAATATGGTTATCTAATAAAGGGGGGGAGGAGTAAGAATTAGAAAAATATTTTACTTCCTGCTCAGGAATTGTTACAAAACTGCTCTAATATTTCTAAATAAATAATGTAACATTATTAGCAAAAGAAGAATTGTTTTATTTATTTATTTATTTATTTATTTATTTATTTATTAAAATTTATTAAATTTTACTGCAAAATTACAAGCAAAAAAAAGAGAGAGAGAGAGAGAGAGAGATTGATTTTACAACCAGTCCTGTATTTTGCTTTGAAGTATAGGGAGGTTAAAATACATATCAGACATTTAATCTGGTAAAAAAGAAGGCTTCTGGTATAAAAATGATTTGTTTAATCTTCCGGGGTTGGCAAGAATGCAAAATATTTTTTAAAGAAATCAGAAGACAAATGAGCATAATCTGTTTTTTCCTAAAAATGTTTCTCCTATTTGCCACTATTGTTTTTTTTAAAATTTTCTTCTAATAAAATTCAAATGTTTCCTTGTTTTGTATATTGTATTGTATATTGTACTTGCAATGTACTTGTTTTGTATATTGTACTTGCAATGAAATGAACTAGAGTCATTTTGTATAATTGATAATTACTTGGGTCCTTTCAGTGGAAAGTTCGAAGAACGTTAGCTTTCTCCATACATGAACTTGCAGTCATTCTTGGAGATCAGCTCACTGCAGGTGATCTGGTTCCGGTCTTTAATGGCTTCTTAAAAGATCTCGATGAAGTTAGGATTGGTGTGCTTAAGCACCTACATGATTTTTTGAAGGTACATTCTTCTTTTATATATACATATATATATATATATATAGTATATATTCAAAAATAAATTGGTATTTTCCCTTCTTTCCTGTATTGTTCTGTGTTTTAACTTGTCAATTTTATTTATGAAATTATTATATTTGTAATTTAATTTCTGATGTAATTTTATATTGCATAGTGCTGTTTTACAATTTCAAAAGTGCCTTTTAAGACAACTTCACTTTTTATACAGTGAATTTACAGTTATACTCTTAGCAATTATTATTTTCTATGTGATTCTTAAAGTGTTTCATAATTATTTATTCCAGCTTCTTCATCCTGATAAAAGGCGGGAGTATCTTTACCAACTTCAGGAATTCTTGGTCACAGACAATAGTAGGAATTGGCGTTTTCGAGCAGAGCTTGCTGAGTAAGTTTTTGTGATAATTAGATATGTCAGCAACATGTGTAAGGGCATGTTTTTGGCTTGTTAACATGTGAACCAAGATCAATCTTGTTTTTCTCTTAATAATTTGTATCCTAAGCCAAAATGCAAACCAAGGAACTCATGTTGGAAATGGCTTGTATTTGATTGGATGTTTCTTCTTAACTCATCCAATGTGCTGCTTAGACAACCCCCCCGCTTTCGTTGCAGACCATCCAGGAAGGTTTTGTTTATCCTTAGCAATAACATCTTGGCAATAAACATCATCAAGATCCTTGCAAGGACTGAGGCAAGAAGGAAATGATTGAAAAGTTTTATTGCATAATTTCCATTGCTTGGAAATAGATCTTAGTTTGTTGCAGTTACTGATATTATCCCTACCCTATTACGTTTTGTATTTTTAAGCAAAGTATTTAGGAAGATTTACAATGAGAACAAAATTGTTCAGCTTCTTAAACTGATTATTAAGATAGCCATAACTATACTGTTTCAAAATGAGCATAGTTAAAATTTTGAGAAAATAGAAAACCTGCTCCTTAAATTTTCTCTTACCAGATGATAAATTAATAGCTATGGCCCATTCATGGTTACTCGTAAGTAGGTCCTTATGGGTTCAGAAGAATTTATTCTCAATAGAGTTTTAATTCAGAGAGGTTTACTACTAAACTGGTATACTTAGTATTATAGTACACGTCTTTTAGTTCTAAGAGCAGAAACATCTTTGTGCTCTCTCAGGTACCCAAGAAAACATTCCTTGCTAAGTCTGGAACAAGCTACAAAGGTAGTGGAGGACCTGTAAATGTTAAAGAATGCTCCAGAATCAGCATTGTCAATAAAGCAGATGGTTCCTGCTATCTTATGGTTTCCTTCAGAAAGGTTATATAGATCAGGACTTAGTTCTATGCTGGGAGAGACCACAGTTCTTTGTGATACATCATTTTCAGTGAGTGCCAGAAATGATGGCAAAGAATGCTAGCATGGAAAATATGAAGAACAGCCATTTAATGTTAACATGTCCTATGAATGATGGGTCCTCTGTGAGTTGATGAGCAATAAATCCAACAATTGTTGAGTCAGTAAATACATTTGATATTTTCAGACCATGTCATGAGTGCTAAACAAAAGACTGCAAATACCATTCACAGACTGGCTTCTAAGGCTGGTCATAAAACCAGCCATGGCTAGTCATAAAACACCAATTTACCACCAAGCAAGCAAGGTTGTTGCAACACTCCTTTCTATTCTACCCAGGATACTTCTTTATATATTCCTGTGACTTCATCTTTTGGTGGAGAAGGGAACATTTACAAACAAAACATTTGGGTATAATTATTTTTTATTTTCTCAGCATGCCTGTAAGACAGATGTAGAATCCAAAGGCATCTTGAAAAATGAAAATTATTCTGAAAGCTAGTGTCCTTCTTGGTAGCAAGCCAGCTTTTTTATTTTTGTTGAAACATCTCTTATTGCATTGGCAGGCTGCCAGCCATTGGCCTTGTTTGAGCTAATGAATTCCCTTTTAGGGAAACCTGCACAAATAAATCACCCATCTGGCCAGTTTGACACTATTGCTCACAACTTTGTCAACAGAATTACTCAGATTCACCTCAGTCTGAACTCTTCATGGGAGGTGCTTGAAGCAATGACTGACATAACATCCTGCAATGGTCTGGTCTGTAGACTCTGTTCAAATGACCAGAATACTGTTGAACATGTTCTCCATCATGTATTGACTGGCTCTGTGCCCATCTAGATGTTTTGGGGGGCAGGTGTGAATGTGACAGTTTGCACTCATGGTAAACCTGCTTTGCCTACCACTAAATTTCCAAATGCAATTAAAATTGCCTATCAGATTCTGTATGGCTTGGTACAAGACTCTTTAAGTATTGCAGCTAGAACTAACTCATTTTGTGTTGTCAAGTAGAGGAAACCATTAGGGAATTTGCATTTCCATAAAATAAAGAATTGAAACCAAGCAACAATATTTTTCTGTGATGACTCTGATATTATGGAACAGCATATTAGCATAAGTCCGTGATGGCGATCCTATGGCATGCATGCCAAAGGTGGCATGCGTAGCCATATCAGTGAGCACGCAACCTCGGGCCTTCTGGGCTCACCAGAAGTAGAGAAACAGGGTGTTTCCTGCCTCTGGAGGGCCTCGTGGAATGATGGGGAAGGCCTGTTTTTCTTTCTCACCTGGCTCCAGAGCCTCTCTAGGAGGCTCTGGGGAAGGTGAAAACAGCCTCCCTGCTCCGAGGTCCTCTTGAGACTGAAAACAGCGGGGGGGGGGATCACATGTGCGGGGGGGCGCATAGAATTATGGCTGTGCACAACCCCCCCATTACACGATGGCAAAAAAGTTAACCATCACTGGTATAGGTCATAATAGTAATTGTAGTAGGAATAGGTGTAGTAGATTCTTATAGAAACTCAGCATACTGTATATCTTTAGGCATATTGCTGCCCCCATGCACTGTCTTTGGGAAATCATATCATTCTCTGGTTTTATCTCCCTAGAAATCCACTCAACCCAGAGATTAACGATCAGCACTCTAAAATTATTGCCCCAATAATTAGATTTGAGAGAGAGCCCCTGTAACAACCTTATTTCAGTACTAAAGAATGGCACTCGGGATAAATGATAAACTCCATAGGGGTTTGAATAATAGTGATCTTCAAAGATTTGTTATATTTTCAGACAGTTGCAAATAAATAATAAATTAGCATATGGTCAACTTATTAACTTTCATTAATTATAATAAAATCATTATTGTGATTTTTGAAAATAATTATGACCTCTTGTTTTATTTTGTTTTATTCCTGTAGGCAGCTGATTTTGCTTCTTGATCTGTATAGTCCCAGAGACATATATGATTATCTGCGACCTATTGCCCTCAACCTTTGTGCAGACAAGGTTTCTTCTGTTCGATGGATTTCCTACAAGCTGGTATAAGTTAAAAAGCAGTCCTTGAACACAACAGTTTAATACACCAACTATTTTAGCGATTGATTTACGTAATGGACCATGTTTTCTAGGTTAGTGAAATGGTAAAGAAGCTGTACAATGCTCCAACACCAACATTTGTGATTGATCTTATGAATGAATTGATTGAAAGATTCTGCAGATGTCCAAAGTGGTCTGGTCGACAAGCATTTGTCTTTATTTGCCAGGTAAGAATTATTCTTATACCTCTTCATAATCACTATTGTCTGTGACTCCTCCATTTTCAGTATTGAATTATTTTGCATTTTAAAATGCAACGTATGAAAATGGCCACTTCCCTTTGTTTTTTTGCTCCTTATGTAAAGGGAGAAAAATTCCCAGTGGCTTGCTCTGGATTAGTGTAAATGTTGATCATTTTCTCAATCTAATTTAATTAGTTATTAATCCAATTAATTCTTTAGTAATTAATTTAATTACATCAATTTAATTACTGAAGTTTAGCATAATTATTTAGCAGATTATATGATCACGGCATTTGTGGCCTATTCCAAATATGTAGTTGAACAAGCCAGGATTTGGTGTGATTAAGTATAGTTGTTACTGTACATATTTCATTATCCAAAAGATTTTTTTTAACTGACTGTCTGATTGTATTTATGACAAGATGAGAAAGAAGAGGCTGAATAGGAGAACATCAAAGATAGAAAAGAAAAAAAGCCCAAATCTGACATAGATTCTTAGTCCATGCTACTTTAAGCTTTAATTGCTCCCCTCACTAGCCACCATTAAACTTGGTTTAATGAAGCAGGTGTTTTTAGATATCATTTTTTTTCAGACTATTATAGAAGACGACTGCCTGCCAATGGATCACTTTGCTGAGTATCTACTGCCCCATTTGCTACACTTGGCCTCAGACAGAGTTCCAAACGTTAGAGTCCTGCTTGCAAAGACCTTAAGACAAACACTTCTAGAAAAAGGTTGGTGGTACTAAACTTATCAAATTGCCTTGCTGTCTTTCGTGTTATCTTGAAAGTAATTTCCCATGTGCTTATTATCTAGAAGGGAATGACAAGGACCACTAGATAATCCTTTGTTTTAAAACTGGATTGTAATTTTTGAACGAAATTAGAATGTGGAGAGCATTTTAGCAAAATTTAGGGGGTTATAAAGTTTTCTAAGGGTCATGTCTGAACAAGGGAGAAATGGAGATATTAACATAGGTAGGTAGAAAGTACTCAGGAAGTACAGAATTTGCCTCTCCTAATTCTAATCAGTTTTCTCTCCACGTAATATTTAATTAAAGCAATTCAAGATCAAGGCTGTTTGGAGTCTCAGATGTAAAAATTCTTCCTATAATGCGTGGGTAGGACTCAAGGGAATTCCAATAATTTAAGAGAGGCTTAAAACATCTCTTTTTTAAAAAAAAAGTCTCCCCACAACACACACAAAATGGGTGAAAAGGTTTACCTCTGTTCTTTATGATGAAGTAGTCCTCAATTTTTGACCATATTGGAGCTTGGAATTACAGTTGTAAGTCATGCTAGTCATTTAGTGAGTCATCAGACGGCCGTGCCCAATTTTAATACCTTTTTTGCAGTGTTCATTAAGTGAACGCAGCAGTCATTAGGTGAATGCAACAATCGTTAAGTAAATGCAGATCCTATAGGTAAACCACTCAGGAAACAACAAGATGAGCTAATTTTACTATATTGTAAGGTTACATTAACAGAATTTTGCAAGTCTAAATGTACAGCTTTCCTGCTGTTCTTTTTGACTGCCTGATCAGTTAGGATGGGTCCTTCCTAAGTTTCTTCCTCTCACTATTAAGCCACTGGAGTTTCCTCCCTTTTTTCTGTTTCCTGGGCAGCATAACTTTCCCTCTTCCCTCAAGGCCATTCTCACATACCATTATACATACCCACTTGAGCTTTCAAAACAAAACAAAATAAAAAGAGCAGCTCTTAATATCAAAATAGTTGCCCATTTCTGCTTTAGTGACTAAATTGATTGTGATTCCCTTATAGTTGAAGATACTTGGCGTGTGCTCATGAACAAATCTGCAATCCTGAACACATGTATGGACAGGATTGGAAAATATTTGATAAGATTACATTTTATCTTCTGTTCCTTCCAAACTGGATATATTATAGTGAAAGAAAGAAAGATCTCTTGCTTTCAAAAATGTTCTCCTTTTTATTCAATCTGAGAAATAAGAGGCACCTGGTTATTGAGAAGATTAGTAACTGTGAGGAAAAGTAAAAGACAGACTGAATATAGAAAACAATGGAGAAAAATATTTATGGAATTAAGAATGTGAATAGACAATGAGAAAGAAAATACTGCACAATAAAGAGATTTTAATGGCAAAGCTGATAGCTTAGAAAAGACCTAGGAAGGTAATATAATAAGGAAGAGACAGAAGCATAATTTGTGAGAAAGGACCTGTAAACATGGAAGGACAGTGGGAGGTGGAGGAGAAAAAAAAACACAGTAAAAAATTCATCCTGAATTCTGCAGGGTGAAAGGGACACAAGGTAGAATCAATGATTTTTAATTAAAAATGCAAAGTTTAGAGTAGGGAAGTGACCGAGAAGCCAGAATGAGATTACTGATTGAAGAAGTAGATCCAACATTGTTTATTATCTGGATTGAGGTAAAGGAAGATATGAACACTAAATGAGGGAAAAAGAAAACAATCTCTTGGCTCCTGTGGACTTTAACTTACATTTCATTTCTGTAACACCCTGATTTTGATAACCGATACTTGCTATTTTCTGCATGCTGATTGGAGCATGACTAATAATAATTCATTCCCTTCCCATTTCCTTTGTTTTCCCCCCCATACAGAATACTTTCTGATGTGTGTTAATTCCCATCAAGAGGCTGTAGAACAGACAATCGTGGCCCTCCAGATGGATAATGACAATGATGTCAAGTATTTTGCAAGCATCCACCCGGCCAGTACCAAAATTTCTGATGATGCTATGAGCACAGCCTCTTCAACTTACTAAAAGTAGTTCCTGAATGTTGGTATAATTTTAATAAAAGAGAACAAACATTACAAAATTGTAGGCAATCGTCAAGTGCTCCTAACATGGATTACTGAAACCTCTTTTCCAGAGGAGAGAATATTTTGCCAGACTTAACCTCAGTTGGATGTTATCTAAATCTGAGATCAAGAATTTTGGAGTCAAGGAAAACCCGTTATGTGTTGAATCTTGACTCTAGAAAAACTTTGCTCAGAGGATTGTATTTGTCACCAGAGCCTTAAATCTTCTGTCTTCCTGAATATGTGAAACTTGAATTGTCTGAGCATTTTCAGTGTAGAAAGGGAGTGATTTCCAGAGACTGTCATTTGTTTTCTGTCAAAGAGTTACCTTAGCAAACTCTTTCTTTCTTAGGAACCAATAGCAGACGGATTTATACCGAGAAGCAAAGAAGCTGTTTCCAGTATTAGTTATTAAAGTTTTTAATCTTTGAAAAGACTTAAATTTGTGTGCAGCTGGGCACATCCTTAAGTGTGAATAGTTTTGATGTGTGTAAATGAGGGAAAAGTAGAAGTTGGTGTTTTGTTTTTCTCACCTTAAGGTTTCAATGCCAACATTAAACTACAATCTGATTTTAACCCTTAAAACACAGCATATTGCTGTGACTGTGAGCAGAAATCTATGCTGAGTACCTGTGTCCTGATATTTGATTTTTTTTCATGCTGGTCATGACCTGAAGGAAATCTAATAGCACATGTACTTCAAGTCAGGTATTTTAAACTTGATCATGATCGGTTCTGAGGTGCAACTTTTTCTTCATATACTGTACATATCTTGGACCACTTGTGGGAGTGCTGCAGTCTTTAATCATGCTATTTCAAACTGTTGTGATAACATGTTCTTTCCTTCTCAGAATAAAAAATTTATTAATAAGAATGAACTTTCCTTTTCTTAATGCCATGTAATCCCTTGAAACTATGAACTGTTTTTTATAAAAACTTTTCCCTGTTCCATTGTTCAAATGTGCATAAAATTGCAGGTTTAAATTAGCATGATTATGTCAGTGTGTTTTGATTCCCATGTTTTCCTAAAAAATAGTTGAACATCCTGATTCCATTGGAGAAAACATCTGTACAACTAGTATTTGTACTAGTATTTTCATAGTCTCAAATTGCAATGAAGTTTGCAAATTGCAAATAGGGAGGGAAAAAATCTGACTTAGCCTGTTTTGAACCCTGATTATATGCAAGTATCTGTTTTTAGGATTGCAGTAGTGCTTAAGAGCCCTGGTGGTGCAATGGTTAGAATGCAGTATTATAGGCTAACTTTGCCCACAGAGTCTGGAATTCAATCTGATGGGGCTTGTGGTTGATTCAGCCTTCTATCCTTTCAAGGTTGGCAGAATAAGGATCCAGATTGTTGGTGGCAGTATTGCCGACATTGCAAACTGCCCAGAGTGTGCTGTAAAGCATATGAGATGGTATATAAGTCTAAGTCCATGATGGCAAACCCATGGCACACGTGCCAGAGGTGGCACACAGAGCCCTCTGTGGGCATGTGCACTGTCACCAGCTGCTCTTCTGGTTTCCGGCGCACGCATGCGTGCCAGCCAGATTATCTTTGTGTGTGGTGGAGCCCCGGAAAGCTGAAGACTAGGTGACCAATGCACGCATGCACTCCGACCAGCTGGTCTGAGTTTCTGGGGCTCCGGCGTGCGCAAAGACCAGGTGGCCAGTGCGTACACATGTGCTGGAAACCAGAAGACAGGTGACTGGCGTGCACATATACACTGGCCACCTGGTCTTTGAGTTTCTGGGGCTCTGACGCCATGCGTGCCGGAAGCCAAACCAGGTGTCACCGGCCACACTGTGCGCTGGCAAGCTGGTTTTTGAGTTTCTGGGACTCCAGCGCATGCACATTCGCAAAGGTTCGCCATCACTGGTCTAAGTGCTATTGCTACTGCTGTGTGAATACTTCAGCATAGTTTATAATACAGGTGAGTTTTGGGAGGAGAGCTCTCTACTTCCCCTACTGTGATCTCATCTCTAGCTTAATTCTGTTGATGAGAGAGGGAATAACATAGGACAGAGATATAAATAGTTGGTATTATGTTATCTGCAAAGTTGATGTTTGCCTTTTCACACATGTGCGCTGCTATACTACAACTTGAAGAGAACACTCTCAAATTGCAAAGTGGCCATTCAGGTACACTGTGGTTTAGTTTAATTACGGCTTCGCAAAGCAGTTGGGGTATTCCTAAGATGCTACTGTGAATGAAGAGTCTCTTTGATATGTTGAAGAAGCCATGCTTCAAAGGCTGGCCTCAGCTGTCTATGGGGGATGCATAGGTCATGCTTCCCCTGCGATGGCCAGTGAAGTAAATGTGCAGAGACAGCTATTAAAACTGCTGATCAAGATTGGCAAAAAGTCTGCCTCTTATTTCAGAGAGGGCTTTATGAAAAAGCTGTGTTGGAATACTTTGTACAGCCCTTTTCCTAACATATTTTCCTAACATAAGCAAAATCAAAATGGACAGAAATTTTTTTTACCTTAGGCATTATCAATCCATATTTTATCAGCTTATTAACAGAGGGCTTTTCCCCCTAAATGTGAGTCAGCCTACCTCAAAGTGCCAGTTAAACTGTTGAGTTACTAGTTATAACATCTTTTATGCAGGATCCAATCCGGGTTGGTCACTGAGATCAGAGGTTTTGTCTCCTGAGCTCTCTTCAAGGAACTTCCTCGAGCAGAGTGTGCTTTGGACTATTCTTTGTGTGGTGTTTATATGGTGCCTGTTGTATGTGGCTTTTTTAGATGTTGATCCAATCCAATTAACATCTTAAAAAGCCACATATAACAGGCACCATATCAATATTGCACACGTACCAGCCCAAAGCACACACACTGCTAGAGGAAGTTCCCTGAAGATAGGCTCCAGCCCAAGTCCGAAAGCTTGGAAGACAAAACCGACTCAAATCGGATCCTGCAACATCCTGGGATGTGTTTATTTGTAACATCTTTTATATCCAAATTGAAAATCGCCTTAGTCCTACTGAAGCCTGTGATGACCCAGGGCATGGCACAAAAGCAACACAACCAGAGAACAGGTCTAACTGCCCTTTATTGCTCCAACTGTGCCTCCAAACGTTCCCACATTCGCTACAAGTCCTGGAGCAAAGCTCTCACATGCACCTTCAGAAGCCTCTGGCTGCAAGTAGTCCAGTAAGCCAGGTTAATTGAACAGCAACCAGGGCCAGCAATCTGATAAACCAGGTTAGCTAAACAGTAACCAAAGAAGTTCAGCGAAGCAGTCAAACTGGCAAGCCCCACAAGATAAGAGTACAGCAATCTCCAGGCTTTGACAAGTGCACGTAAGGCTCCACAGATTCAACGCTTGTTCCCAACAAATGCCCCTCCCACCGGCACCTCCTTACATCTCAGTCCCCAGGTGTGTCTTGTGAAAGGGGGCGGGACACCCAATCTATCTCACTGTCTCCCTTCCTTGCTCTCGGATCAGGAGGGGGGTTAGTCTTTGCTCTTCTGAGCGCTCCCTGACTGCAGGCCTTACTAATTCAGAAAAGCCTTGCCTGGACTGACTGCCCTTCCCCAATTTCCTCCAAGGCCAACAGAGCAGGCCTCTCCATCCATCAGTTCTTGTTCCAGCTCATCTGGAACACCCCACCCCACCCCTAGATTCAGACTCCGAGGGGGGCATGACAAACCCCATTTTTTCACTATATTGTGAGAATATAGTCTATTTATATTCTTTATTTATTGCATTTATCATAACATTTGACTCATAAGTACCTAGTCTTCAGGAATCCTTGTTTAATTTCAAAAGTGCCCTGAAAGTGTAATTTCATCCAAATCCTTAAAATATTTTAACAAAATAATTCCTCAGCAGAAATCATGATTCTTCTGAAGCAGGTTTCCTTTTATGTAACTTACAATTTTGACTGGCATTTTTTAATCAATGCATCCAAACCAAGCATTCTAACTGTTGTCTTCTAGTTTTGAAATTGCTATTTTTCCCTGCTATGGCTCCTTTTTTTGAACAGTTAGCAGAACACAAGTTTCACATAGTTCCTTAGGAGCTGGCCTTATGACCATATTTTGTATTTTTTTAACCCAAAAAATATGTAAGAAAAAGTTGTTTCCAAGTTTCATAGCTGCTTCTCAAATTAGGACCATCAGCAAGAATGGATATGTGGAAGTGGTAAGCAAGCTTAATTTCCAACGATGTATGGCATTCTAATCAGACCCGTATTAAATTGTCATATAACATACATTTAATCTTTGCATCCAATTTTCTGTTTTTCAACCAACTGAAGAGAACTCTTACTCTAGCTCTCTTAATGGAACTTGAATACGTATGTATGTTGGTATTTTCCTTGTGCAGTATTATATATGAAACATACCAATTTCCTTTCTTCAGTCAATGGGAAAAGATACTTAAGAATCGGATAAGCAAATGACTTTCTTTAAAAATAGTAAACATTTGCTTACTTAATACCTGCTTAAAACAGAGTTGGAACACTGAATACACTGAAGAATGAATGACATGGGGGAATTAATTATTTTCCATGCTATAAGAAGTCCCTAATGAAAACATGGGGCTACCTTCAGAAACTGAAACAAACAGCGAGATTGTGTTCTCTTCCAGCTCATTCTGCTATGATGAAAGTAGTACATGAAATAGGGAAAACAGATTCTGCTTTCAGGCAACATAAACCAGTGTAGGGTCGCAGAAGTGAGCAGCAAGGCACTTGACTTTGCAGCGTAGATAGGTAAACTTTGCATCTACTAATCTAAAAGAAGTGGGGATGAATAGAAATTTAGGTCTCATTGCCGAGCTACTTTCTCTTCATTAGGGTGGATAAAAACATTTGGAATTCAGAACAGTTTGAGTTTACAATGAGTTAAGTTCAAATCAGGTTGTGAACATTCCAGAAATGCTTTGCACTCAAAACTTTTAATTTGCCAACAATTTGCATCCTAAGAGGATTTTTTTCAACTGCCTTCCCTCATTAGTTAGCCATTTTCTGCCATAGTGATTCCGATTCTTGATTAGATTGAAGAATCATACAGTACTATCCAGAAATGTGAGTCAGAAAGAACCACAATCTGCTGTCCTTTTGGTTTTTCTGTAGAATTGCATTTATTTAATACAAATATTTTTCATAGGTTCAGTTGGTTATTACCACATCAGGGTTTTAATGTGGACCAGAGAATTTATGTGTGAATCTTAACATTTTTAATTCAATAAAACCATTAGCACGTGGCTGTTAAATTTATTTTCTTGATTAACATGTTCTTGACAAACAAAAATTAGCCAATATCAAAATATTTGATGAATATTGATTATAAAAGTTTGACAATTTAATAGAAATTAGTATGAATTCAAAACAAAAAGGTTTAAATACTGTCAGAAATATAAAATGTATTTAACAGGCCAAAAAAAAAATTACCTACAACTGTCATTTAACCAATCTCCATACATTTTCTTTTAAGTTTAAAAAAAAGTTGTTCTTTAGAATGCGCATCTCAGTGTCATTTGTACAAACATTAAATCATGGCCAATGATTCACAACAGTGCAATAGGCAAAAAACAAAAATAAAAACCCCAACCCCACCCACCACATAAAAAATAAATATTATAGACAGAAACTAAATAAGCTACAGGCACCCTATAGAGTTCAATTAACATCAACCGCTTCAAATTGAATTGGGATTTTAAATGATGTGGCTCTGAAAAGCCACAATTTATTATAAGAATTCACTGCTGGCAATGGTAACTAATTAAGCATAAGGCAGCTGAACATTTCCACCACAAATTTATGGGTATATATTACCAGCTTTTTTATTTATTGGAATCACCCTCTTTTAAGCACACAAAAGATCACAAATACACTCCCCTATTGCCTTTAAGAAAATGCCCGGAAGGGCTTGGGGATGGACCTTCTTCCCTCCATTGCATTGTGCTTGAGAGGACCACCAAAGCACTTGCAACACACTTTCCAATGTGTACCAAAAACTGGTACAAGTTCTAGAACAATTATGAAGCCCTTTCTGAATGTAATACTTCTTTCAAACCCACTAAAATGGTTGAGATTCCTTCTTATCATTCACCCCAGTTCCAAGATCCTGATGGAGAGGCTTGCACTTATGTTGCACAAAGTGCTCTCAATCCACCAAAGAAAGAGTGCAAAAAAATCACCTCCAACTCCTTTTCTTAAATCATGGGACCTTGATAATCAACAACATTCACTAATTTCTTTAAATTATCAAAAGAAATTAAAAAAGGTCAGCATTATGAGGTTTGCTATAAAACCTACAAAACGTTTCCATTCTCTAATTAATTGGCAACCCTAGGAATCTGTTCTACATATAACTGCATTGACAAGGTTCAAGAATTCATAGTGGATTTATGGATATGTGCTTATCTTTTCATTTTAATTTCACATGTACTTTCATAAAGCTTTAAAAAAGTCAGATGAAAACATGTTACATAATACGAAAGTTTTGAAGATTCCATCGTTTCGGGCACATCTATTTTGTAAAGCTCCTTTGTTACTGAAAGGCACAAGTAAGAGTGAATAAAAACAATTATGAGGAACGAGAGCAAAAAAATTACAAAGCAAATAAATGAATGGGATATGGATTGGATCTCCCCATTCTTAACCAACAGCCACTTTTCATACAATTACTTTACCCCCACGCAGAAAGGCATGGACCATTGTGGAACATACTTGCAAACATCTATTTTGCTGTGTCAAGTGTGGCTTCTTTATAAACACTTAACAGACAACTGCACTGAGTAGCGACGTATCAGCCTTGTAAATACCGTCATAAAAGCCATTTCTAGGAAGTTCCTTTTCAAGACCAGAATGGAAATGCTTCTTACCAAACTTCCTTTTAAATTAGGCTACCCGCAAATGGCATACAGAGGGGTTGTGCAGTGTTCGCCCCTCCTCTGTTAACCTGTTGGTTTCGGTGCTTGTCAGAGAAAAACATGGTCATCTGCATGTGTGGCCAGAAAGATAACCAAATGGAGAGATTTGGGGGAGGGGGAAACGCAACCTTCTCTACCTGAAATTTCTGGTGGTCAAGAATTACCAGACATATTGCTATATGCCCAGCCGAGTATGTACTTTTTCCTACATCCGTGCAATGAAATATCTCGTATGAAGTAGCCCTTGGACAGATAATGCATGAGAGAATTTGAAAGTCTGCTTCAGAGTGAGTATGTAATCGTTCTAAAATGCACCATCATCCCCTCAATTCCCAAAGATCAGCCAAAGCTAATGTCTGACAAGGCTGAGTAACTAGAGAGCTGCCCCCTCCTGCCATCTCTCTCTCTCTGCTTTCTCTTTCCAAGTAACCTGAGCCTGATAGGCAGAAGCCACACATAGGATGGGGACAAAATACCCCCAGAATGTAAAAGAGAAAATATTTACAGAATGTACAGGCCATAGATTTACAGTAAGTTGCACAGTCCTGGCTTTGCACAGGCAAGAATCCAAATGCTCAGAAATCCAATTAAATTGGAGTTTCTTTTCTGTCCTTGCTTGGAGATGGCTTTACTGACTCCTGGATTGCCTTTGGCTGCTCTTTCATAGCTTTTGTCTCTGGGACACTGTCTCTTGGCAGGGGCGGCTGCTGCTGCATCGGGCCCCCTCGTTTCTCAAGCTCTTCCTCTTCCTGCACCTGCTGCTCCGTTTTGGCTCGCTGCATCTGCAAGAGGCGAAGCTGTACTCGCAGTTCAATGATGGCCTCGCGCTCCTCGTGAATTGCTTGGTTCAGATGGTTATTCTTAACCTTGATCCAGCAAAAGGGGAAAAAGGATCACTTGAGCTTTATACACAGCCAGCTACTGATGGAACTAATGAATCATTAATAAGGTATTCCTCACTGCAGCTCTCTCTTGGAAGGGAGACAAACGGGGTCTCATCAGGCAGAACAAAACAAGAAAGGAGGCACTTGGAAAATCCAGCCCTAGCAGAAGTGAGCAATTTACAATGGCAGATTCAAAGGTAACATAAAATATGTGCCTCCTTCCCCCAGCCTTCCTCCTAGGTCTTGGGAACTGTTAATTATGTATTCATATATATTCATTTCTGAAATGTACTTAAAAAGAAATTTTTATTTGTACTTTTATTGGGGAATTTATCACTCAACATAGGTGAAAACAGATGTGATTAATAGGATAGTGGTTGCCCAGTACACATCACACCTTAGCCATTAAACTCACAAACTTTCACTGTCACATCCATGTCAACCCCAAGAGGGGTTAAATCTTAAGAAATGTAAAGGCACATCTGCAAACTACCAAGGTCTAGTTTAATAGTTCTCCCTTAGCTTTCTTTCCAGCTATAAATAAGGAGGCAATAATGTTGATCAGTTTTTCAGGCTGTGGTAAAGATTGTTGAAAAAAATTAAGCATTCTACAAAGTAGTGTCATTGTTTTTGCGTATTATATATTTCTATGTATTGCTTTTGCTGCCAATTTGAAGAAGTTAAATTGCAGAGTTTATTTCTGGACAGCGTTCAGATTTTCTGTGACACAGAAAATTCTAAGAATCGAAGAAAATAATTATTTTGGTTACTGAAATAGGAAACCTCTGTCAGAACAATATTCTGTATTTCACCTAAATGGAAGATTTTATTAAACAGTAGAGAAGCAACATGAAATGCCTTTATTGGAAAGACAGGAAAACTTTTTTAATGAGAAGCTTAACCAGGAAACCCACAGAAATCTGATGAAACGTCCTGCATGGGTAACATGGATCAGTGTTGGCACACTTCCACAATGTCCTTTAGAGAGAAAAAAACTTCCAAGAAAGAAAAGGGATAGCATGGAAAACAGGCTGGTACAAATTTAAAAAATTATCATACTCATTCAATTATTTTTGTTTTATTACATTTCATTGCCCAGCAACACTATTGATTTTAAAATGAGAATTTCAAAACCAGAATGCTGAGAAATATATTTTGGTTCTTAAATAACATAATAAACTGCATGGAGAGTATTGCAGGAGCCAATCTTAGTCTTAATGGTGAGCTTTTCCATCAAGTATCTGTCTAGATGACAACTCTACTACAAAATCATTGTGGACTACGAGAATGTCACATTCACATTGACTTATAGCTTTTTTTATTTATAAAATGACTGCATCAGAGCAAATATAAGACTGTCTAAATTGTGAACAATTAATTTGCTCTATTTGTGTGAAAATAATACAGTTCAGTACTTTAGTTTCAACTGACCATTTTTTCCTATTTTTAAATTTCCTGTTTTACTGTTGGATTAAATGTAAAAAAAAATCAGTTTTTACTCAACACTTAAAAGTATCATTTCTCTTCTTGTTCTACCACTGGTACTCATTCTGTTAAACTCTGCTATTATAACAAAATTCCATACAGAAGAGTTTTTCCTATTATGTTCTCTTTTTTTGTTCTTTTAAAATTATCCACAATGGTTTGATCCTGAAAAGTGTTGATGCTATTTTGCATTTACCAGTCTGCTTAAAAAGCAACTGTGAATCAAACTGGTTTCTTTCCCTGATGCAAGTTTCTGCCCTGCAAATCTACTGATAAACAGAGATCTTCACATATAAGGTTAAATGGAAATCTATTGAATATTTCTTAACTCAAACTATTTATTCATAATATTTTTTAATAATAATAAATCTTGCCTGCTTAGTAAACTGTGTAATGTTTACCTAAGTATTGGCATCCATGTCATCTCCAGGTAAGTCTGAGAAACTTCCATCTAACCAAGCTCAGTATAAAAAAACAGAACTAGGTCTGGGCAGGATAGATGGTCTGCCTTGATATAGCAAGAGATAATATTATGTTGTCTACCCCACACTGGTCACAGAACAATAAATGTGGAGATTTGCCACAAAACTCATCTAATCCAACCCAGTGACAAAATGGGAACGCTGCTCTTGCAGCATCTGGTAGATTGCCTCCATACTCTTCTGTATGGAATTTTGTTATAATAGCAGAGTTTAACAGAATGAGTACCAGTGGTAGTAGAGGATCTTCTACTTTCTAAATTATGCTATTCCATAAGTTAAATAACTTTTATTTGTTGCATATGTTGCATCATATTTTCCCATGCCTGAATAAAGAACTCAGTGACTATCTACTGCACAGAAAGCCATCTCACCTCTAGTTCTTCATTCTGCCGTTGCAAATCTTCTAAGATTATCTGTAACTCTTCTTCATCTTCACTCTCACTCTCACTCTCAGAAGAATATTCTTCGGTTTCACTGCGACCATGCTGGCGACTAGATGTGCAAGTGTAAATTTTGTAACATCTATCACTTTTGGCTTGGTCTGCTATACATTTTTCAAGCACATTCATGTACACACAATGAATATACTCCAAAACACAATTTAATGAATTTAAATGCTCATAGAAAAGAATTACAATGTGGCATAAAAGTTTATCCATTGTAACTGTTCTGGTGAAACAATGTTTAAAATATTATTTAAATTCAGTTAAGTTTAGCACCATAGAGTTTTGGCTGGAAAGGACTATGGAGATCACCTAGTCTGAGCCCTGGTTCCTTTCAGTATCCATAATATGCCACTGTAATCACTTTCACTAACTGGAAATCCTACAGATATTATTGGTGCTTCTACGACACAAAAGGACCTCGGCCTCAGACTTGCAATCCCAATATATGGGAAAGGTGCCAAGATGGAAAAGGCTATGCTGCAACGTTCCCTAAAAAATAACTGTCCAGGTTCAGTCCATTTCAAGAAAGGAAAATCCACCACTTCCTTAGACAGTCACTACCAGCCAGAGCCTGCTCTGTAAGGAACTTTCTTCTAATGTTTAACTGGAATTAGCTAACTTGCAATTTCCACCCACCAGTTAATCAAGCAGAAGCTGGGTTACCTTTGAATTTCTGCTATTTCTGCTCGGAGACGATCTATTTCTTCTTTTTCAGATGCAATTTGTCGACGTAAAAACTGTTCCATTGTTAGCAGTTCTTCCTGTTCTGTCAAAATCTCATTCTCCTATCAAATGTAATTAAATTATATGAGCAATTTTACTGAAATGATAAACCAATCTTGATTCAGGACATTATTATTTTTTCTTGGCTATAGTCATAAAACCTAGCTTCTTATGTAGCTAAGTAGAAAATGTGCAGAAAAAGAAGACTGGGTTGCTCTGGGGAGGGATGAAGGAAAATACAATGCCCACTGTACATACAGGTGAAACTTGAAAAATTAGAATATTGTGCAAAAGTTCATTTATTTCAGTAATGAAACTTAAAAGGTAAAACTAATATATGAGATAGTCTCATTACATGCAGAGCAAGATAGTTCAAGCCTTGATTTGTCATAATTTTGATGATTATGGCTTACAGCTCATGAAAACCCCAAATTCACAATATCAGAAAATTAGAATATTGTGAAAAAGTTCAATATTCTAGGTTCAAAGTGTCCCACCCTAATCAGCTAATTAAGCCATAACACCTGCAAAGGGTTCCTGAGCATTTAAATGGTCTCCCAGTCTGGTTCAGTAGGAATCACAATCATGGGAAAGACTGCTGACCTGACAGTTGTGCAGAAAACCATCATTGACACTCTCCATAAGGAGGGAAAGCCTCAAAAGGTAATTGCAAAAGAAGTTGGATGTTCCCAAAGTGCTGTATCAAAGCACATTAATAGAAAGTCATGTGGAAGGGAAAAGTGTGGAAGAAAAAGGTGCACAAGCAGCAGGGATGACCGCATCCTGGACAGGATTGTCAAGAAAAGACCATTCAAAAGTTTTTGGGACTTTCACAAGGAGTGGACTGAGGCTGGAGTCAGTGCATCAAGAGCCAGCACACAGACGGATCCTGGACATGGACTTCAAATGTTATATTCCTCTTCTCAAGCCGCTCCTGAACAACAAACAATGTCAGAAGTGTCTTACCTGGGCTAAAGAAAAAAAGAACTGGTCTGTTGCTCAGTGGTCCAAAGTCATCTTTTCTGATGAGAGCAACTTTTGGAAACCAAGGACCCAGAGTCTGGAGGAAGAATGGAGAGGCACACCCTGCAAGATGCTTGAAGTCCAGTGTGAAGTTTCCAATCTGTGTTGATTTGGGGAGCCATGTCATCTGCTGGTGTTGGTCCACTATGCTTCATTAAGTCCAGGGTCAATGCAGCCGTCAACCAGGAGATTTTGGAGCACTTCATGCTTCCTTCCACAGATGAGCTTTATGGGGATGCTGACTTCATTTTCCAGCAGGATTTGGCACCTGCTCACACTGCCAAAAGTACTAAAACCTGGTTCAATGCCCATGGGATTACTGTGCTTGATTGGCCAGCAAACTCGCCTGACCTGAACCCCATAGAGAATCTATAGGGCATTGCCAAGAGAAAGATGAGAGACATGAGACTGAACAATGCAGAAGAGCTGAATGCCGCTATTGAAGCATCTTGGTCTTCCATAACATCTCAGCAGTGCCACAGGCTGATAGCATCCATGCCATGCCGCATTGAGGCAGTAACTGATGCAAAAGGGACCCAAACCAAGTACTGAGTACATTTGCATGCTTATACTTTTCAGAGGTCCGATATTGTTCTATGTACAATCCTTGTTTTATTGCTTTCATGTAATAGTCTAATTTTCTGAGATTGTGAATTTGGGGTTTTCATGAGCTATCAGCCATAATCATCAAAATTATGACAAATCAAGGTTTGAACTATCTCACTTTACATGTAATGAGTCCATCTCATATATTAGTTTCACCTTTTAAGTTGCATTACTGAAATAAATGAACTTTTGCATGATATTCTAATTTTTCTAGTTTTACCTGTATAAATGCCCTTATATTTCTCAATATATTTTTCTAAACATTTGTTGCAGATTGTACAAAAATAACTTTTTTCTAGTTGTTACACTCTGCATGAAACCATAAGAGTGCAGGTGCACTTCCCATGTAGTTTTATTTTCATTCCTAAATATCTCTTGGCAGCTCTAAGTCTATAAAAAGTTGAAGCACATAGAAATCCTAAATTAGGAAGTTTGTGACATAGTTTCACATATTACATCTGGAAAAACTGGGAAGGAATTGTGGCTGCTTCTGCAGCATTTCAGGGATTGTGTTTGGAAAGCAGGAAGAATAGGTGGTTAAGGAAAACAGAAAAATAGAAGGGGCTTGCTGCAGGATGGTGAAAAACTAGCAGAGATGGTAAGATGCTATTCAACAAGGAGCTCAATCAGTGCAACCAATTTGTTATTTCAAAGGGTCTTGAAATTCTGAATTGACAATTGTCCAGATTTACATACAAGAACCAGCTTTTCCAGTTATAAATCAGTGGTGACACACATACGCTGCTGCTCTTTTCAACTCTGATTCCAGAGATTCCATATACTTCCATATAAGTATTCCATACTTTCTATATCAACCACCAAGAACGTCATTAAATCCCTTGGTACACTTAGAATTGGCATTATAATTGATAGCTATCTATCATTCACTCACAGACACACAGACAAACACACACAATGTCTGTAAGAAAAAATTATCTCTTTCAGTCAATTCTCCCCAATTTACTTTCACAATGTGTAAGTTAAACAGTAAGAATAAAAATACTTTAAACAACAGATACTACCTGAGCCAGCAAAATATTTATAACTTCTTCATTTTCATTCATTTCTTCTTTGGAAACATCCTCCTTTGAAAGACTAGCAATTTCTCGCGCAATCTTTGTTTCACATTCCTGTATTGAAAAAAAAATCTTGACTAATAATTCGATTCAAAAGATCATACATTAACATGCAAGAATATTTAAAATGCAGCTTCTGCAGTGTTTTTACCTACAATATTGTTATCTCAAGCATCCTAAAGTAGCATTTGCAGATCAAATTATTTTTATAAGGCAGATGGTGGTCGAATGAGAATGGGTGTTTTGACTTTCCAAAAATTGATAGACCATAAATTTTTGCTGGCATATCAGCAGCAGATTTAGGTGGTACAGCAATTATAAAATATTCCTACACGCTGGAACATAACTTAATTAAGCAGTTAGGCAATGCCTGATAAAATACAAGGTAAATGTAGTATAAGGTAGTTAAAGTCAAAGATCTAAACAAACTCTGAAAATGAAATTACATCCAGAAACCTAAAGCTTACTTATAGGAAAAACAGTCAATGGTGCAGTAGATCTATTTTAAACAGAAATTAAACTGTGAATTTTTTTTTAGTATCAACAGATGATGTGAACATTACAGTAGAATCACTTAGGACCTGGCATAGAAGTCCTGATAAAGTGCCTTTTCAATTTTCTATCCAATGGAATCAAAGCACCAGTGAAACCAAAATCTAATAAAAGAATAAGTGGGATTAGAACTACCAAAAGCCCCTTAATTCTGCACTGCACTCAAGGAAAAAAAAATGAAAGAGAAATTTAATGGTTCTATTTATCTTGCTGGGGTCTGATATTTTAACTATACTGATGCAAACTAGACAGTCAACATACCATCCACACGATTTTATAAGAGAAAAGCACAAACTTACTTGTCTTTTAGCTTCTCTTAGCTTCCTTTTCAGAGCTGTCAAAATCCTCTGCACTTCCCATAATCTTTCTTCTTTGGATAAATCTTTAATCCCTACCTGAAGATCTCGGTGCAAACAATTCAAAAGAAACTCCTGATTTTAAAAAACAAGCACATTATTAAATAAGCAGATAGTCCTTATTTAGCTACCATTACTGTGACAGCAACCTGGTTGCTAAATGGACATATATGACTGTGATTGTGTTTAGGATTTTACATCAGCTTTCCTTTCCCCCCACTCCTTTGGAATGTTCACTATGGCCCTGGTGATTGCAAGAAGGGAGTTCAAGTTTTATTTCATTCATTGGAGAGAAATTATTATAAGTAGGCAATATAATCAAAAGGAGTGCACTAGCACCTACCCTGTTTCCCTGAAAATAAGACATCCCCCGATAATAAGCCCAATCGGGCTTTTGAGCGCATGGGCTAAAATAAGCCTCCCCCCAAAAATAAGCCCTCCCTAAAAATATTGAAACGCAGAGTTGGAAATCAGGTAAGACGGCAAGAGGAGCCCCATCTTGTTCCACGCACCCCAAAATAATAAGACCTCCCTGAAAATAACGCCAAGCCCTTATTTCAGGGTTCAAAAAAAAATCTAAGATAGGGTCTTATTTTCGGGAAAACACGGTAGCACACTCAGGGGCTGTTACCACACTAGGTAAATAGCCAGTTCTAGCACAATCCTTCCACAATGCTTCCAATGGTATTCTAATTGTGTGTCTGCTTACTCTCTTATAATACTTTTCTGTACATCACTCCACTATGCAAGGGGAGAAAAAAAAGATATATATCCACTCTACAAAGTAGTTGATAAGCGAGTTCTATTTTTCCACAAATGGAATATGTCAATTTAAGTTAGCAAGTCAAATTTCCTGAAGATCAATTTCTATCTATTACTGGAGGTACTGAATTAGTTCATATATGTCATATTTTAATTAGACCCCAAATTTGAAAATTAGGCCATTTGTTGCAACATTGTGAGATTTGACCTCAATTTACAAAAGAATACAACTTTGGTTGAAAAAAATCAAGGCACTATACGGAACAAGAGAGAATTAAATCTTAAATGAGGACAGTATGTAAGAGAAAATTATATATTCAAGCCTTAATTTAAAATGTCCAGGCTACCTAAATTATTAGTGTAAGCTCTTCTCTTAAATCTTCTTAAGTTTTTTTTCCCGTCACCATCATACAATAAATCTAGCACCTCGCTCAATTAAAAAGAAGTATAAATCAGTGATAAAAAGATTGGAAATAATTCCCTCAATCAAATTTTTTAGAAAGTTCTAATCATTCAAAGATGACCAACCTGTCTTCGGATCTCTTCTTTAATGCTTTCCTGTGTTTCTGGCAATACTGGCATGGTTGCCACGTTAGACCAACGAAGAGGCTTTGTTACTGGCTTGAGGACCACATTTCCAAAGAATTCTTGTACGTGAGTGAAAAACACGTAAAGGACACGGTTGCTGATCTGAGAAGACACAGTACCACTTTAGAAGTATTGTCATTCATTGTGTAGACACTTGCAAAATAATAAAACATTCGTTCCTAAATACACTTAAAGCATTATGTTTTCAAGTTGTCAAGATTGGGAAACATTGCTTTAGATTATTAACACAACTGGATCTTTTGCAAGGCTTTTAAGAGCTACTTAGAAAGCTGTCCTGCACCACAGCCATATGGCGACAGTCCCAGGAGAAATGGCTATGTATGCATGCATCTATGCCCCAAAACAACAGGAGACAACTGCTGAAGCTGGGTGAGCCTTACAAAGAATTTGACCTATCTGTGTGAACAACATACAATAGTTTCTTCTAAATGCACCTGTCTTCAGCATATATTGCCCCATTTTGTAATGGAGAATGATGTGAAATGTCCATGCGATATGACACACAGTCTATGATATGACCAAAGATGGGAACGAATGATTGTCCTCTGCAAAACAACCCTTATTAATTTGGAGCCTCAATCTATTCAGCACTTCTGCTTTGTTGGATATGTGGTCCTGAGTATCAGTTAAGAAAAACTCTGCTATAGTCTTCTTAGAGTGCCATGCAAACTCCATACCAATCTCAAAAAGCAGAATAACAGAGTTGGAAGGGATTTTGGAGGTCTTATTATCCAACCACCTGATCAAGCAGGAGACCCTATACTTCTATCCATCTGAATAAGATTTCTGTTTCTGCTTTTGCTTCTTTGTAGCTTGCCATGCCACCCAAATTCAGAAAAACACAACATTAACTGTGATTAATCTGACTGAGCCAGGTTCAAATGATTGTTTGTTAATCAGGATTCAAACTAAATCTGGTTAAGGCCAATCACAAGTTTCAAGTTAGTAAACTGATCTTAGTCATTGCAAAACTTCCTGTTTACATTTCAATCCAATGTAACCTTCTTTAAAAAGTCTAGAAGTACTATATTATGTATTTTTAAATTAACATGGCAGTTACTTTAAATATTTAAAGTATTTAAATCCTTTCACCACCATAAAATATTCCAATGATCCTCAGCTATGTTCTCAGGAATCTTAAAACGTAACAAAACTGGCTATAAGGATGGTAAAAAGATCTACTGTGCGGTATTTAACTATTAACCACTTTTTAATGTTGCTATATTTAATATAGAGTTTTTGGAAAAACTCCAAATTCCAAAAGGGCCTGAATTCAATTTTATAATACTGAAACTCTAGTTAAATAACCACAGTGAAGAGCATATGAACACGTTGCATTCATTTAAGGTGGCTCTACTAAAAACAAAGGTGGAGTAGAGTGTAAGTGCCCAGTAAAGGTATGAAGAATTTAACTAATCCTTACCTGTAGACCTCATCAGTAATGAGTCATATCAAAGAAATACAATACCTAGAGTCTACCATGATCTAATTATAAGGTAAATTATTGGGCATACGGGAACATATTTGAACAAAATCTGTGAAATATCATTTTCAAATTGCTTCATTTTTTTTGGTCATAATTTTTAAACTATTAACAGTAATTGCATAAAACAGCTATTTCACTTAGAACAGGAGCGTCAAACTCAAGGCCCAGGGGCTGGATCCGGCCCGCAGGATGCTTAGATCTGGCCTGCGGGCCTGCCTGGAAACAGCAAAGGACTGGCCCGCCTCTGCTAGCAAAAATGGAACTCGGGAGGGCCACATGCCCTCCCCCCAAGCTACGTTTTCACTGGCAGAGTTGCAGGAGGCCATTGCAGCTGAAAATGGAGCTTGGGAGCCCATTTTCACTGGTAGGGTGCTCAGGCCACCAAAGACACCCCCAACATGTGTGACATCAAACTGGTCACACCCACCCTAGCCACATCCACCCAGGCCCCCAAGGTCAAATACAACCCTGATGCGGCCCTAAATGAAATTGAGTTTGACACCCTTGACTTAGAAGATACTGTTGAGCTTTTAATGATTGGTCTGGTAGTAATATTTACTACTTATTAGCAATAAATAGTAAAACTACAAGTAGGTTTTTATTCCTGCAGCTGCCCACTCAGGGACAAGGACCAAGGGCTTGTGACTATTTTAATATTTTAAAGTTTAAGTTTTATAACTTTAATATGATTTTGTATGTTGTTTTAACTTGTGATTGGGAACCACCCAAAGATGGTTATAAGATGGATAGCTATATAAATGTTTTAACTAAATAATAAATTTAACATAAGAATAGAAGCTGTTTAGCTGCAATCCTACAGTAAAACATCAACACATACACCTGCATTATATTGTAGATGTTCCTTTTGTTGATTAATTCAGAGTTCCTCTTTAATTCAATCGTTCTGAATTATCTGAATCTCTGGCATGTTCGATTTCAGGGATATGTTTGCCATTGTGACCGTAATTGTTACCAATTGTTATACGAAACAAGATTTTAAACTATCCAACTTCCTTGTTTTTCTTTACTGCGTCCAGATTACAAGTAGTTTGTTAAAACCTGTAGATATCTTTATATCTAAATATATGATCTTACAAATAATAAAAAAATATACACTCTGGGGCACTTGGAATTACCCCCAACTACCTTTAAATTCTATCTTATACATACTTTTTATCAGAGATTTGAATATAGATAAAAGATCAACAGAAAAAATAGAATAAAGAAAAAGTGCAGGAAAATAAGAGAGAGAGAAAAAATATAAAGAAGTATCTTCCAACAGTTACAAACAAATCTATTAGCTCTCCTCACTCTTTAGGATTACATGATTCCCTTCTTCCCAAATAAAACCCTTTTTAAAATTAGAAAATTTATAAGTCACTTTTTCTTCAAATTCCTGGATAGAGAAATATGTACCTATTTTTATATTAATGAATTACTTCATGCTAATTTAAATGCAGATAGGATGTAAAATGTTGCCACCAAACTAAATTTTCATTTGTTATACAATTTAACTTTATCTATTTTAAATGAAATACTAATTCAAAATGGAAGGACTAAAATATCTGAATTCAATTAAGTTTGTTTCACTATACCATATATAAGTTGCCATACACTTATGCATTCTATGTGGCATTTTGTTAGTACTTATCACCTAACACACTTAATGCATCTAGATCATTAAAAAAACTATGTAATTAAATGTTTAAATTTTAATCTTCTGCTTTTGAATACTATATAGACAATATGGATTTGGTTCCAACAACATCTGAGCACACTGCAAAATGACTTAAGCTAGGATTTCTGGTGGCATATGAAAAGCAGAGACTTGTTATGTCCTCAATCCTCAGCACAAATTCGGAATCAAATGCCAATTGAAAGTCCATTTTAATTATGAGTTAATCATTTAGCAATGTTGTGCCAGGGGTCTTAACAGTAACATCCCTGTATGGCCTCATATATGTATATAAAGAGAAAGTAGTTACCTAACTAATACTTCCAATCAAACCTGCTACAAGGTACTAATCACAGTGATCCTGATATCAAAGTTGTCTTAAAATATTAAAAAATATGCTGTGTCTATAAAATAAAGGCCATCTTAAATTCTAAAAACTCGAGAACTGGAAGCGTAGACCTAATTCCAGCTTTGTTAAGCAGCAGTCCTCTAGAGATTTGAAGTCCCTGCAAGAATATCTCTGGTTTAGCTCACTTGGTAAGTTCCATTTGAAGCATGCACTCTGTAAGTATATTTCTGTTTTGGACAGTAGCACACCTTTTCTCTACAGGGGAAATATACATAACCACATGCAATACAAATAAGGTGACTTCCAGAAATATATTTGAAAACAGTTTTAAATAAGAGCTGGGTAGCACACATACCTGGACAGTTGGACTGAGCACTATAGAAATATTTTGGATATTCATTTTTGTTTCTAGCTCCTTTGCAATGACATGGTCCATATGCACAATCAGCCAGGAAATCAAGAGAAAGTTACATTCTGGTAGCTCTTTCAGGAGGCGCTGGCATTCCTGCCGTTTCTCAGACTCCAGGCTCTTCCCACAAGCATCTTCAAAACGAGGCATCAGCTCTTTGGTAAGCAGGTTTTCAGGAAGTTCACGCAGGTATTGTTTCAACAAGCTAGCTACTGTGTTGGGCTCATAGTCCTCTAGGTTAGGGGATTCTTCTTGGTCATATGCTGCTTTTAACTCATCCACCTTTGATTTAATTCCTTAAAAATATTTAGAATGATTTTTAAATCCTTTGAGAATAAAAAAGAATTATAGTTCAATATTTTTCTGTCATCTCAATGAACAGTATCACTTGTTACATTTCACTTTTCATCTGAGAACTCCATAGACTAAGGCACGGATGTCAAACTTGTGGCGTCATGTTGCCATCACATGACGGTTTTCCCATTCGCAGAGCTGGGGTAGGCGTGGCCTGCAGGTGACACATCCGGCCAGTTTGACACCCCTAAGCTAAGAGGATGACTGATCCAGAATCTCTTCCTAAGAAAAATGGTTAGATGGGAATTTGAACCTAGCTATGTCAGCATAAAAGACAGCACAAAATTGGTGATGCCCTTTGAATGACCAAAAACCCCTAAATCCTACCAAAATTCAGAGAAACACACTCTGTAATATGACTTTGCTTACAGGATTCTATCTTTAGCTGCTATTTAAAGCTTTTCTAATCCTCTTGAATAATATTCAATATTGGTTTTCCATCCTATCTTCCTTCTGGAGAGTAACAAATTCCTGGGCCCAAATCACATATAACAATGGTACACAAGGACTGTGAGTGAGGGCAAATTTTAAAAAGTGCAATGGAAGAAAGATCTGGCCATCTCTCATTGACAAAAAAAGGCAGGAGGAAAATAGAGAGAGACAGAATGATCATTGGTTGGAATTTCAGAATTCTCTCCATTCCTTTAAATTAGAAACCATGCCTAAAAATATTCTTTGCACGTATCAATTGTCAAAGAAGACAATCTCTTCCTCTATGACCCGTATAATAATACTGGAGGCTAGCAGAAAGAGAGGAACAGATCCCTCTAATCCATTTCAAAAGTTCTAGATCAGGAGTGTCAAACTCGTGGCTCATGGGCCGGATGAATCACGTGCTGGCCTCACTCCCACCCAGTTTAGCGAAGGGGAGAAAAGTCCCAATATATCATGTGACGCCACTGTGACAGTGCGGGTTTGACACCTCTGTTCTAGGCTTTTAGCAGTCTACTAATTTTTATGAGCTTAACTGAAAAATTATTATAATAAAACAAATTGGCTTCCTTATGTCATTTGAATTTCTGCTCATGTACTTCTGGATTCTTATATGAATTTTTTTTCAAGCCTAGATACAGAGCAACACTTAGTTATTATTGAGAGAAGCATGCTTTCTGCTATGCTCAGGCAGCATATAAACTACTATCCTAAAAGACCAATCATTCTCCCAGCCAGTCCTATCATTTTTCTAAGCACTGGATAGACTTTGTCCCACTTAGTGATAGTGACATTCATATTTATGGTATTCCAGTATAAGAGCTGTGTATATAAGATACTATGCTTGTAGGGTATTTATTTTCAGTGCAGTTTTGTCTTTATTCTCTGCTTCTGCATTACATGAATGTTGCTTGCATCGTGTCTCTCACAAGTGGCATTGGCAATTTAAAGCATAGCTATACAACTAAATAAGTCACTCAAACCACTGTTAATTTTAAGTGAGTCAAAGTTACACAAGGACTGTGAATGCTAATTATCTTGGCCTTACTACCAGGATGTTTTCTTCAAATCTTAGTTAAAAAATGTTTAATTGCTGTTTGGCAGTTTCTCTGGTTTGAGGACACCTACTAATGAAAAGGAATTCCATCGATACCGAAGCGTAGGAAGAAGACACAAAATAATGAACTGTTCTCTGCCTGCTTAAGTTCTTGACAAATCATTACTTAGCACCATACCTTCTTGCCCTGTGTAAATCAAAATATTTATTTAGTCAATTTATATGGCTGCACACCTCAATAAATACATGACTTTGGGCAGCTAACAGTTTTAAAAGAAAAACAAACACATCTATAAAAAGTAAATATTACACAGCAACCCAGCAAAATCGTAACAACTATGAGCATAGCCAGGAAACTGGCTCCTTCACATACTTGGGGTCCCAGGAAAACAGCCTCAAGGATAGATCCTAGCAGACATAGGATACAAAACTTATTTAAAAATATAAGAAACCTCCTATAGATATTTTCGCTATTGGCCTTTATAGTGCTTTGCATGGAACTTTCTGCATGGAAGACACACTATAAATGAGCTATAGTTTCTCTTCATGAACTGTACATTGCTACAAACTCTGAAATAATTAAACCAACGCCATCCTATTGACATTCAGAACAAAATGATCAATGCAGTTGCAAAGGGCTCACTGCCAATTTAAAAATCCGAACTGCGCTTATCAAAAGTTTGGAAATCAAAAGCAACCCTGGCAATGAATTTTTTACCATCATCTGTAGAAAAGTAAGTTAACCAAACTAACTTTCAAAACACTTCTATTAAGAAACCTTTTAAAATATATACATATATTTGTGATTCATTCAATCACAATTAAGTCAGAACGAATAATAAATTTCAAGTAAGTGTAAACACTTTTTCATTTAGGGAAGCACCCTAATGACAGAAATATTATGGAATTTAAAGAACCATGAAGCAGTAACATCTCATCAGGCACATGAAATCTACCTTCAGGTGAGCCACTGTACCTGACACTCTGTAGATGCCTTCACATTTCATGCCATACTTTTCTACATAATCTATACATTCCCGGAACACTGCTGGTAGACGGATGCCATCATACAACATGGTCCTTTCTGCTGCATCACTCAAAGGGACTCCAAACACAGGCCGGTGCCTAGGAACATCCACTGGTGGCATTTCTACCTCTTGAACTGGTTTTTTCTTTTTCTTCTTCTCTTTCCATTGTTTGACAACATCTGCTGCTGTCAAGTCTTTTGATTTCTTCTCTTTATGCTTCTCTTCCTTGTGCTTGTCATCTTTATGCTTTTCATCTTTGGGTTTTTCTTTTATCTTAAAGTCTTTTTCCTTCTTTTTGGAGAAACTTGGCTTCTTAAAAACATGAATCCCTTTAGAGCGTTTTAGCTTAGAAGGACTTTCAGCTTCATCTCCTGAGCTATCTTCCTGAAAAGCTGCATAACCTTCCGCTGTTTGGGGGGGGGGGGAGGAAGAGCAGAAATAAAACCAGATGTTTAAGCTTTGCAGAAGGAAAAAAAGGTAGTGCTAAACTCTAATATGCCATTATTCAAAGAACACACTTTGTTCTGCAGAACTAAACAAGTCAAATATTAGGAGTTTTGCACATTTTCTTTCTGAGCAAAATCAGAACAGTTCATTTCTTGATTATTTACTGACTAGTACCCAGAGTTTTGTCGCTATGTGCAATCTGAATTTATTATAAATAGCAATGCAATTGTTTGATAATTCTGAAAACTTCCCACTTGAATCTAATGGTATTAGATTAAGAAATGTAACTTCATCACAGAATAAAATCTTGTATCAAAGTGAATCGAAAACTGATGTACAGAGTAATGGCCAGTATAAATGACACATAATCTCCTCAGTTTAAAATCTTAAAAATAAAATGCCAAGGTTATTCTCTAAAAAGAAAGAAAATTTACTATTCAGTTGGCAAAGCCATCCCAAGCATCCTGTCTCTTTATAAACTACTCTTGCTCAGGTGGGTTATACAAACTGCACACGTGATTCCAATTCCATAGCCATAAAACAAATTTAGCTCTTACCAAACTGAATTATCAAATTCTTTACAGCCTTTGAAATATATGCATAGGAATCTAATAATCTATACCTCCTCTATAACTAACCCTGCCTAGCCTTTAAGTAGGAATAGAAAAATCAGTTTTAAACAAATAAACACATACACCTGCAATTAATTGCAACACAAATGCTACAATATAAAACAATGCTTCCCAAACTTTTTCCTTCTTTACCCCAAACCACTTATCAGAAAGTCCTTTTTACTAAATGTAGGTAAAACATTTTACATAAATGTCTCTGTTATAATTGGATCTCTGTGGTTACCTAAAGAAACACCACTTTTCCCCAATTTTCGGAAATTTACACAGGGTTGAGAAGCACTGATATAAGGAAAAATCAAGGAAAAGGCTGAATGGGATTAAAGTTTTCAGGCTGCAAAATTTGATAATAATTAGTACATGAGTGGAATTTACAATACAATTAATGTGCAGTGGAACCTTGATTTAGTGTACTAATCATTGAGAATGAGGTCCATTATTCCTGACTAACATTAAATCAGATAGCAATGTCAATGTAGTGATTTATGTTATCTGAATGATTATATCATTGCACAAATGACTTAGATCATCAGGATAAATTGATCTCTTGTACGTGAAATATGTTGTACCAAAGTACTATATCATGGTTTTGCTATATTCCTAAACCTTGAATAAAAACTATGTTTTTAGAGAACTAGAGCGCACGATGCAATTAGATGAAAATAAAAATTATAATTTTTAAACAACACACAGTACATATTTTCAAACTGTTGTGCCAGTATCCTATCAATGTTGTACTATTTTTTAGTAACTACAATAGATTCTAGTTACAAAGTGTGAGCCTAAAAGTGGCAATAACAACAACAAAGTGTAACCTTAGGATACAATACTAATTAAATTTCTGTAGAAGTAAGCTTTATTAATATATATACACAATTGTTCTCTACAATCTCAAATTCTATATATTTCTTAAATGACATAATCAGAAATCAGCTTAAAATTCATTTAAGGATTAAAAAATATTTTTCAGTGTTTCAATATTCAAAATTGTTTTCGTACTTCAGAAAATGCTAACAATGGACTGCTAATTAATAAAAATGATATTTCACTATAGCCATTTTAAATGGTCAGAACATTTGGTTCTTTTATATATATAAATATATATATATATGTAGGTCTTTGGTTATTCGGGTTTTCTCCCGCGTAAAATTGGAAGTGTCTTGGCAACGTTTCGACGAAGTCTCATTCGTCATCTTCAGGCTTCAGCTTCGTGCTTCTGGGAGCAATGTGTGATTGCAGCTGTTTCTTCCTTTTTAACTGCTAGTGGGGGTTTGAACTGATTGGGTGGGAGCTTGGCTGTGCTCTGATTGGATGGGTTTTTTTTGTGCTCTCATTGGCTGGGGGTGTGTCCTGTTTGGGTGGGGGCTTGGTTGTGCTCAGATTAGTCTGAGTTGGAGGGGGATTTGAGCTGGTGAGCTGCATGCTGTTGTTTGGCTTCATGGTCGTGGTTGTGCTACATCTTCATAGTGGGTGTCAGTCTGCTGCATGTATGGATTGGAGGGATTTGAAATGGCTAATGTTGCAGCTGCGGTCTGGCTTTTGGTCCTTGGTCGTGCTTCATGATCAGTGTGGGTTTGGGTCTGCTTTCTGGGTGGATGTGTGGTGGTGACATCCTGTGTGGACCTCGTGAGTGTGGGTCTGGTGTCATTCCTCGTGTTAGGGACTCGTTTGTCAATAAGGGCGGGTTTCCAAATGGCTGGTAGGCGGGAGGTATCATCTTGTTTGTTCATGCTGTGTGGGCGTTTTTCTATCTCGATGGCTTCTCTGATTATTCTGTTGTTAAAAGTGTTCAGTTTTGGTGATAGTTTTGGTCTTTTTAAAGTCAATATCGTGTCCTGTGGCTTTAAGGTGTTGGACCAGGGAAGAAGTTGGTTCCTCTTTTTTGACTGAATTCTTGTGTTCTTCAATGCGTGCACTTATTCTTCTGTTGGTTTGTCCAATGTATGTGGTGGGGCAGGCGGTGCATGGGATTTCATATACTCCTTGATTTTCTAACTCAATTTTGTCTTTGGGGTTTCCTAGGATGGTGGATATTTTTCGGTTTGTGCAGAATGCTGTCTTGATGTTGTGTTTGTGGAGGATCTTGCTGATTCTGTCTGTGGTGCCTTTTATATATGGGAGGAGGGCTGTGCCGTTTTCTTGTTCTCTGTCTTGGATTTTAGTGGGGGAGAAAACCCGAATAACCAAAGACCTACATACAAACACCCGCGAAAACCTCAGAAAACATATATATATATATATATATATATATATATATATATATATATATATATATATATATATATATATATATATATATATACATGAACTAGCCATTAGCATACAAAGGAATGAAAGGTATTACTTTGAGAGGACTTTGTATTACTATTCCCACATGGAAATACTTTTCACTTAAAAGCTATGAAAGCTTTTCCATTTTACAGACGTTTAGAGACTGACAACTGAAAAGCCAGGGCTTGGCCTGGTTAAAAAAGTTCCTCAAAATATATGTTATGAATTTCTTCATGCTTAAAGAACAGCTGGTTATTTTAAAACATGGATATCATTAACATTCAAAGTGAAGTAATAAATAAAGTATAAAGAACATTTGACAAAGAAACTGGGTCATGAAAAAAAGACAATCAACGCAAGCTGATAGCATAGAGTTTTTCTTAAAGTGACCTACTTCTTTTCTCCTTTTTCTTAAATTTCCCTTTCTTCTTCCCATGTTCTTTCTCATCATCAGACACAATATCAGGAGGCTCGTGGAGGCTGTCATGAGGTGGGGAAGGCTCATTCGTGCGATATAAACCAGGGAATTTGGTTGGGCTGATTTCTTCAGAGCTTGGGGTCCTGGCCAGACTTCCACCATGCTCTACCCTGCGGTGTTCGCTGGGACTGCTGGTGGGGGGCAGGAAGCACTCTGTCATTCTTACTCTCTGGCACCACAGCAGAATAGTATCCTGTTACCTGTCCATTACTCCTGCAAGAAAAACACAAGCTGAAACCCTCCAAATATTCTCAGGGACAAAAAGATGTTTTCAAGACACATTTATAATCTGGGCTATAAGATGCCCATCCCTTTGTCAAAAATGAGCAGGAATTCCACTACTTTTTTCCTTATTATTTTTTATTAAATACATCAGGAAGACTTATTTGGGAAAACAACTTATAGCCATCACCTCATAACTTTAATTACCTCCTGGCAAATTCTCAAGATTAATTAATCCATGGAAATTCTCAGTTTACGTAATACACTAAACCTAATCAACAGCTTTAATCAAAAGAAAAGTATAAATGCATTCCTGATGAAACTTGCAGGATAAATATGTTGAGCTTGTTTGTACTGTACTTACCATTATCCAAATATACCCTTCCACTTCCTAAGCATTTTATTCTTTTCCAGGCAATCGCCTTGTATTAATTTTGAAATTAAAGACTTCTTAACACAGAGCTATTCTTTAGGCTAATAACAAGATATAGCATTAGGGACAGAATAATTCATTTTAGTTTACTTTATTGTCATTACACCACATACAACGAAATTAAATGCCATCTTCAGTGTACATCATACATAAGAAAACTATAAAAATAAAAAAAAAAACACATCCTTCACATTCTATACAATTGAATTTAAAACCCCTCATACTGCATTAATATTACACTATACAGTAGAATTCAATATATTATTGCCCTGGGATCAGCCTATTTGTCCTTGTTTTTATTGTCCTGTACTGTCTGCCAGATAGTAATAATTCAAAAAAAGGGTGCCCAGGATAAGATGGATCTTTAAAAATATTTTGAACTTTCTTAAGGCAGCGGGAGCTATAAAGCTCTTCCAAACAGGGGAGAGGGCAAACAATGGTCCTTTGAGCAATGATGTTAACCCTCTGGAGCGCTGTCCTATCTGCCATTGTGCAATTAGTAAACCATACACAGGTACAGTAAGTTAAAATATTCTCTATAGTGCAGGGGTAGAAGGTCACTAGCAATTTTTCATTCAGTTGTTGTTTCCTGAGAAGTCTCAGGTAGTATAATCTCTGCTAGGCCCTTTTGACCAGTGCTGCAATGTGAGTGCCCCAGGTCAGGTCCTCTTTTAAAAACTTAAAAGTGGCCACTTGCTCCACTTGGTCTCCATTGATAACCAAGAGCTGGGTGTCTGATATATTCCTTCTGCAGTACAATTGTAATTCTATAGTTCCTCTGTATATACACCATAGGTAGGTAATTAATAGGCACAAGTTCCCAAATATAATCATTCTTCCCTCAGCCCTTCAAATCACCGTCATCTAGTGCTCCAGATTGTCAAAACAAAAAGCCAGATCCATGTTGGATCTCCTGAATGCCAGAACCGAGATCCAGCAAATGAAGAAAAAAGCAAGCAAGGAGCTTTTCTTGGCAGTTCTTCCTTCCTTTTATTGCCTTGATGCACTAGAAACTTTTCCCAATCCTCTTTAACAGTTTGTCAGAAGGAATGGGCATATGCAAGAGACAACATGAAGACCTGCCTACCTTATGCCTACTCCAATTTAAGATACTGGTAAAACCCAGGAACAAATGCTAATATGAAGAATAACATTTCAACACCCAGTGTCTCCTTTCGCTTCTGAGATTCTTTGGAAAGATAAGGAGCAGAGGTGCTTCCAAAGTGTTTTTACATTCCTTAGCTGGAATCTGAATTGGATGAATATTTGTGTACAGAAATTTAAATAAATACAATAAATAAATGAAATTCAACATTCCCAAACAGAACTGATGCCAGATATTTAAAAACATCACAAATATATTGCAGTATTCACCAAATATATTAGACAGCAACTGCTTCTAAAAGCAGATCCATAACATCTACCTGAGAAAACATATTCTCAATGTACATGTCATTTATTTTTATCCCTCCTTTATTATTTTTATGAATAAGTCGGCGGCAAACATACCTAATGTTTCTTCTTCCTCCTACTTTCCTCATAAAAACTTGTGAGGTGGGTTGGGCTGAGTGTGTGTGACTGGCCCAAGGTCACCCAGCTGGCTTTCATGCCTAAGGTGGGACTAGTACTTACAGTCTCCTGGTTTCTACCTGATACCTTAGCCACTAGACCAGAGCTGTCAAACTCCCAGCCCACAGCCATATTCATCATGTGATGGCCATGCCCACGCCCGGTTTAGTGAAGGGGAAAAAAGTCCCAATACGTTACGCGACACCGCTTTGATGACATGAGTTTGACACCCCTGCACTAGACCAAACTGGCTCTACTATATGTGTCAATACTCCACTGGTACTTTAAAAAATATTTTGAATGTAGATTATTGGGGGCTGCACCTTTAGCAAATCTGCAAAGTAGAATGTCAACTTGCGAAGCTTTCCTGATCTGCTCCCAAGTGGCATAGGTAGGGGATGGGAAATCACGTCTCGCAGCTGCACCGAGGAATTCACACCTCAGTCAAAACAAAACACATCCTAGCTGGCCGAAGTCAAGGCCATCTCCACGGAGTCCCGCAACAGCCAAAGGGAGTGACTTCTATGACCCGTAAAATTGCTTTGTTGGAGAATGTGACTGGTTACACACCTTGGGGGGAGGGGACAACAGGGTCAGAGGCAAGACATGAACTGGGTGAAGTAAGAGCTGGCTTCACTTAGGTGGTGCCGACATGGCACTACTAATAAAACTACTGGATTTTTCTTGCAAAATGGCTTGAGGCTCCTGATTTTATTAGGGCACTGGACAGAACCCTGACATCAAATGCTTGTATCAGATAAATGACTCCCACACAATGACAGGGCAGCAAATTAGCAATGGTGCACAACAGGCTGCCAAAGTCTTGACCACTTTTATCTTCCTGATTTCCCCATTTTGAAGGTGGGATTTATACATATGAAATAAAAATTGGAAATTCAGAATAACTACCGCAATTAGCAGAAGACACAACAACATCAGTCTATTTAGAGACATCTTTCAAAATGTCTGCTAAAGCTTTAAAAATAATCTCAGTAGATATTCAAGATATTTTTTCACCATCTTTTCCAAGGGAGTTCCAAGACTGTGCTAGGTTCCAATGCATCCTTTCCTTTCACGTTAATTTTAAGATGGGATGGGGATTCATGAAACAATACTGTATACTACACAATTATAATGTAGACCTTGAATTTTCCATTCATTTACTTCAATTGCAGACCATAGGGTTTATTTTAAGGCAAACCATGACTTATATAGGAAACTTTTGTTTTAATTACAATTAATTTACATCCGTAACAAGCCAGTCTGAAATCTACATTTTTCAACTGAAAGAATAAAATGTCTCAAGTGTACACTATGCTGGTAGAACAAGTTTTCATTTCAAAAACCAGTATCATGGGATAAAGATGATCAGGCAATTCATTGTTCCCACATGAATCACAATCACACTACAATTACTATTAGTGAAAGGATTTGTAATGATGCAAGTTTCACAGGCAAAGCAAATACTAAACCCCACATGATGCAAGAGGTTTCTCTGTACTCCCCTTACTGTCAGGGCTAGTGATAGCTTGTTAGAGAAATTATAACAAGTGTGTGAAGTAAATGTATGAATCTTTCTCTCCACTGGCAATAAAGATCTGTTTGGCTATTTTAAAATGAAATAAAGGAAAACAGGAGCGCAAATCAAAATTCTCATATATTTTGTGAAGTCTGAAAGGTGTTTGCATTTCCAATCTGGTCAGGTTGAATAGGTTGCTAGTCCCTCTATGACTTCTAAGGCAGATACACTGCCACATGATGTCTTTCTCATTACTAAACCTCAGTTTGACAATCCAAGAATCTAAGACTAAAGCAGAGATTTTCCACATCTTTCCTATTTTCTCTTTATGATCTGGATAATAATATGTTAATAATAATACTGTAAATAAGGAGAAGAGTCTCAAGCTGGGGTGAAAAATACTAAGATCAACTCCAGCTGAATAAAAGTCAAAGGTTAATGAAGATCACATGCAGCAGTCACCTTCAATTTCATGACCCAAATATTATCACCACATAAGAGTTTATTTTTGTAGCATTGCTTTTTGTTGAGATTTTTCTCTGATAAAACACTCAAAACGTACCATGATATATTTATTTAAAAGACTTATATAATTATTCATTTTATGAAACAACTCTAGTTGGCTCATAACAACAATAATAAACAAAAGGGCAAACAAAGATCTAGAATCTAAAACAACATTTTCGGATCCATTTAACAATATAAACCCGAGTCCAACCTTATCTTATTCCAACACTCGGAAGGAAAACAAGCTCTTTATGGCTTTCCAGAAAGCTAAACTAGTGGGGTCCTACCAGATTCCTGTTGTTCAGGGGAGGGGCTGTTCTTAAGATATCTAAGTAGATGAACAATTCAATACAATGCATTTATCTATGACAGAGGATATCAAAGGACCCATCCAGCCACAGTTCAATATTTCTAAGGCCTCAATCCTATATAAATGTGTTCTCTTTGCTGACGATGTCAAACTATTTAACACCACAGACAACACTTCTATCATTCAAAACGACCTTGACCATCTAACCGCTTGGTCTAAAAATTGGCAGCTCCAAATTTCAACCAGCAAATGCTCAGTCTTACATATAGGAAAAAAGAACTCTAAAACTAAGTACATACTAGATGGACATTACGTTACAGACGACCCCCATCCCGTTAAAGACCTTGGAGTTTTCATGTCAAATGATCTAAGTGCCAAAGCCCACTGCAACTACATAGCAAAAAAAGCTCTAAGAGTTGTAAACCTAATTTTGCGTAGCTTCTTTTCCAAAAACACCACACTACTAACCAGAGCATATAAAACATTTGCTAGACCAATTCTAGAATACAGCTCACCTGTTTGGAACCCTCACCACATCTCTGACATCAATACAATTGAACGTGTCCAGAAATATTTTACAAGAAGAGTTCTCCATTCCTCTGAAAACAACAAAATACCTTATCCCACCAGACTCGAAATCCTAGGCTTAGAAAACTTGGAACTCCGTCGCCTTCGACAAGACCTAAGTTTAATTCACAGAATCATCTATTGTAATGTCCTTCCTGTCAAAGACTACTTCAGCTTTAATTGCAATAATACAAGGGCAACCAATAGATTTAAACTTAATGTAAACCGCTTTAATCTAGATTGCAGAAAATATGACTTCTGCAACAGAATCATCAGTGCTTGGAATACTTTACCTGACTCTGTGGTCTCTTCCCACAATCCTAAAAGTTTTATCCAAAAACTTTCTACTATTGACCTCACCCCATTCCTAAGAGGACCATAAGGGGCGTGCATAAGCGCACAAACGTGCCTACCGTTCCTGTCCTATTGTTTTTCTTTTCTTCTTCCTATATATGTTTATATGTGTATATACTATATAATCTTTTTGTATGATGTTGTGACAAAATAAATAAATAAATAAAATAAATAAAGGGTGGCACATAGATATCGACCACAATAAAATCTAAAAGTGGACTGTGCAAGTATCTGGAGAAGGAAGCATATATTATTTTATTTGGTAGACAAGATGTATATTATGACTGCCAAGTTCCTGTTTCTGCCCTTTTCCTGTCCAACTGGCTAAAGTGAAGTTCCATGTAACAATTTCAAGAAGAAAGAAAATAATCAGGGTAATTTTGGCCAATACTCAGCAAATGAATCCTAAACAAACAAAAATGTTTGCAGTTTTTCTTTACATTTTATTTTTAAAATCATGCTCCAATCTCTCTTCCAACAGCAGTTATCGCTCTAACCGCAACATGCAACACAAATGTAGGATGAGAATTTAAACATACGACTTTCATATCTGCTTTAGCGTGAAAATAAGAGTTTTAATGATAACCAAAAATACATGCAAAACTGAGCATGGATAATTTCTCCTCAAAAGGTTGTGATAAGATAAAATATCTGTACAATGCATACTGCTATGCAAATGAAGAAACTTGATTTAAACAGTATTAGTATAGGAGTGTTCTTTCTTCACTGAAATTCAGATATCATTATAGCTTTAAGAAAGAAATCCAACCATGAGGCTGGAGCAACCTGGAAACCTTGGTAATGTATTAACCAGGTTAAACTTTAGAAAAGCTGCTGCTACTTATTATATGCTCACTCTGTGGAACCTGAGCAATTATGATTTGCGGGAGGAGGGGGGGATCTCACAACAGTATCAAGCAGATTATTTAGACATGCACACACATGCACACAATATTCCCTTTCTTTGTGGTATTAACTGTGATAAAGAACAGTCTAATTCTAAGTTAAAATAACAATATAGCTAAAGTAGTAGCAATAATAGTATGAGTTCCAGTGTTGTGGAATTCTAGTACTGTGGACTTTTACATGTATTATGCTGCTAATAATTAGCATAGGCAATCTAGAATACCCAAAAAACATTGCAAGATTACACAATTTAATGAAAACCCAAACACCATAATACAGGAAACAATGCAATTATTAGATTAAAAACTATAAATAAACAATACGGCTACAGCAGGGCCCTTCCCAACTACATTAATTCAATTTGTATCTTATTATTCTAAATGGATTTAAATTTAACAGATTATGAAATCTAAAGAGCACAATCAAAATATCATAAACATAAAAAGGTAATATTTACAATTACAGCATCAAATGAAGGTATTTTTATTTAAAGGAATTATTAATCTATCAAAAAACCATGGGCCAAGGTATGTTTTTCTAGCCTATCTGTGAAGAGAGAGATCTAGGAGAAGGGCAGTCCAGTATCTTTAATAATCATTGAAAAGATTCTAGTTACATCAGAACAGAAAGTGGGCCTCTACGACAAATAACAAGCTTCAGATAGGATTATGAAAGAGATTACTATTATTAAAATACCCTTGTTCTAGACTACTTAGAGTTTTAAACTAAGCTAAACAGACACATGTTTAGGACTGACAATATGGTCAACTGAACATATGGCAAGCTATTTTTTTTCCAATTTATGTTGTTGACAATTTTCAAGAGTGTTTTGCAGTAATCTAACCAGGATAGAGTTAGAAAGCAAATAATTGAAACCAAGCTCATCTTCTTTACAATAGACAGCACTTGATGAATCAGCCTAAATTAGAAACAAACAAAAAACAATATCAAGGCCACACCTGCCTATCTAACTAGGGAAAGCACAAGATTATCAGTTGATTATTAGCAATTGATCATAATAAAGGACACAGAATAGTAAAAGGTATTTTGTTTGCTCAAATAAATGGCATGTGAGACAAGACAGATAGATATTCTATCATTCAGTCACACCTATTCTGTATTTGCTGCTATGATAACTATACAATGGGAAGATGGCCCAATATATACACCATAAATGAGGGAAAGGCTGGGAAGTAGTAAAAGGTTTAAGTAAAATGTAGGTAGGACAGAGAAAGGAATAAGAAAGGAATAGAAAACAAAGTATTTTCCATCATAACATCATGAAATTTCAGTTTAAGTAGCACATATTACCAGCATTGCTTTACCTGTTAATGTCTTCCCTATTAATTTCTCCTACACTAGCCAGAAGATCTCTTCCACATAACAAGCACAAATAGCAGCTTTGGCAGAATCAATTACATTATTTATTTCAATCTCACACTCCATGACAGATTAAAAAAAGAGTAGGACAAGTTGCATTATGGAGGGATACATTTTGGAACTAGTGATTGTAGGCCACAAACAAATACATACATATGTGTGAACCTTGAAATTCACACATTTAAATACAGTTTGCATTGCACATTTCCACCAATTCTTGATAACAGCAGCTGCTGTCACAATGAGTGCAAATGCACACTCATAAATCAGTTTAAGAATATTCCTTTTGTTTAGAACACATTATCTTAAATGTGGCATATGGAAGATCCTAACAGTGGCGTGTATAATTACAAAACATGTACTTTTAAATATAAATGAAGTTGTTACTGGGATTCTCCCAACAATCCCTCTTTATACTCTGCTTATATGTTTTTTTTCCCCCACAGAAATTAACCAGAAGCAGTAAACAGACTAAGCAAGTAATTGTTTTAGGTTACACTCCAACAAGCCTTACTGTTGTGCTCAGGGCTGAAGAGTACATGTCAACCACCTGATGACCATGAATTAATTACCATGCTCCAGACTTTCCCTGCCTATTATTTTTCACTTTAATTAGGATGGTAAGACTCAAAATTTGCACCTAGCAAAGGATTCTGGAAGTTACAGTCCCCAGGTATGTGGAAGCAACCTGGCCCTTCTAACCAGAGCCACAAAAAAGTCTCGTCCACAAATCCATCGTCGAAGTCTGGTGCCTTTGAGCAATGGGGGGCACAGAAATCCGAGGGAGCCATGATAAATGGCAGGCAGGTTGCAGAGCATTCATTCCAAGTTTGATTCCCAAATAGAAATGCAACGTTGAAAGCATTGACTGTGGCACATAAAAATCCCAGGGCAGTTGCGTTGCATCTGTGGAGGCACCCCACCAGTCAAACATCTGAGCAAGCGGGGTACGCGGGAAATGACAGCGCAAGTTCCAACCAGAACTCGGGGCGCTGTACTGAGCCGAGTGCGCATGCGCATTCCAGAGCACGCGTCAGCTACTGCCCATCCCGGTCACCTAGGGGCGGCCTCCCCTAGTCGGGAATGGAACTTCGGTTGAAGAGAACCCGGAATATGGGAAGGCCATGCATCCTCTTCAAACACTGACCTGAGGAATGGGGAGAGGTATCCTGCCGCTCGCACGACGGCTGTGCTAACTTCACCTCGTACCCGGCATCATTCAGATCCCGCTCTGCACTCCAACCCGCCGTTGTCTTGCTTGCAAGGTCGGGTGTATAGGAAACAGAAAGAGGCGCATGCGCGGTCACCCTTTTCCTCGTCTTTCTCGTTCTGTTTCTTCCACCCTTTCGGCTACCTAGGTTAGAGGCCTGAATTAAGCGCGCAAGCGCATGACGTATAGGGAGGGACCATCATAGTGACTGAGCGACCGAGCTTCTCTGGAGGATCAAAGAAGGGAGGCGGAAAGGTTGCGCCTGCGCGCTCACTCTCCCTGCTATGGTTTATGGAATAGGCCAGAATGTGACTCACGCCCCTATGGTGCATTTCGGGAAATGTAGTCTCTTCTAAATCCAAGCAAGAGGGACGAGGGAATTTTGAATTAGGATTACTTGTGTGCTTGAACTACATTTGGAAATTGAGGCTGGTTTGAGGATGGCGAGAATACTTTCAGGATACAGGCCCAGGGTCTTCAACGCACCTATCTAGCTGTGTTGTGTTTTCTAATTGGGCCTTATTCCTGATTGAAGGTGCATTTAGATAAGTATTTTTCAATCTCCTCAACTTTAAAATGTATAACTTCAATTCCCAGAATTCCCCACCCAACATGCTGGGTTGAGAATTCTGGGAGTTGAAGCCCATCTTAAAGTTTCCAAGATTGAAAAATTCTGAGTCAAGCTATATGGATGGCCAAAGTCTTCTTGCAACCAGTGTTTAAACTGTACCCATATCCTACCTGTAGTAACATTTCAATCAAAAAAGAATAAGATGGTGGGGGCTTTTATTCAGAAGTAACATACTAGATTACTGGCAACATGATAAGCTTAGCAAGAATACAGCAAAATCAAGAAACTCTCAGACAGTTGGTGGCAGTGCTGTTCAAGAGGATAGAAAGAGAAGGGTCTTCAGGCATCTCTCTCTCTTCATTTCTTGAATGAAAACCAGTTAATCTGCAAGAAAACCTTACATTCAGCTGCCTAAGGCCATCAAAAACACAAATATTTTACCGTAACTCTGTTTCTTTTTATTAATTTCTATCCACTATTTACAAGGATTGGAATGGTCAGCCTGTAGTTTTCCAAATATGGGTAGTCTGTGACTTAAAGCCATTCATTTAGAGACTGAGGTTAGCATGGCACTGAAAAAAGTGACTGATCAGTTCTCACACATAGCAACTATCGTAGAATCATCACAGTCATGTGATCAAAATTTGTGAGCTTGGCAATCAGCATGTATTTACATCATCCCAGGGTCACATGACCACAACTTTTCAGACAGCTTCCGACGAAGTCAATGGGAAAAGCCAGATCAAAAAGGTTGTAAAATCAGGCACAAGTCACTTAACAACTGCCATGCTTAGCAACATAAATTCTCATCCCAGTTGTGGTTGTAAATTAAGGACTACCTGTACATTGCAGATACAGTCCCAGTCAGCATGGCTGAGGAGATGCTGATAGCTGCAGCTTAGCTATTTGGGGAAAACAATGGGTTGTCTTTGCTTTATGGAATCAATCATCCAATATTATCTATAAAATAGATTAGAAATCATCAGCCTACAACAGTGGCCCCCAACCTTTCGGGCACCAAGGACCATCGAGAGGTTTTTCGGTGGACCATGGGGCATGGATTCGTGTGCTGCCTGCATGCTGTGGATGGGGCTTTGCTAGTTTGCGCAGCCTGGTTTCTGGCCTGGGAACCTCTGGCCTAGAACATCCACTAAATCAGGGGTCTCCAACCTTGGCAACTTTAAGCCTGGCGGATTTCAACTCCCAGAAATCCCCAGCCAGCTGGAGAATTCTGGGAGTTAAAGTCCGCCAGGCTTAAAGTTGCCAAGGTTGGAGACCCCTTCACTAAATGTCATAGCCCCAGGAAATATTAACTCAGATATCTGTAATCATAGACCAGTATTTAATAATTAAACCCAAATGGCTTTTTTCTTCTTTGTTCTTCAGTCCCACCAAACTACTTTATTCCTTAGCTCATGCTTCACATACTGCTTTACCTTCCTTCTCTCTTATTGTAGGAACCACAATCTTTTTTATGTTCAGTTGGTTCCTGTATTTTTGCAATTTAGGAAAAGACGTTACCATTTAAGTAATGTCAGTTGGGCTGAACCAGTTATTTTTTTTATTTGATGTTTTTTACACAATTTACATAGCAATGGTTCGTTTTTAACATAGTTTGCTGCAAGTTGTTTCCATGATGCTTATCTCTTCTATAAACAACTAAATTCCACTATTCCTTGTAAAACAACAATTCATTATTTTGGCTTGATTGTATCAGATACTTTTCCAACTATCAAGTAGAGGTATTACTTTTCCATGCAATTTATCCTTTACAGCAGGGGTGTCCAAACTTGGCCCCTTGAAGAGTGGTGGACTTCAACTCCCAGAATTCCCCAGCCAGCATGAACCATAAATATGAGCAAGTTGCTGGCTGGGGAATTCTGGGAGTTGAAGTCCACCACTCTTCAAGGGACCAAGTTTGGACATCCCTGCTTTACAGTGAAGACACTGGGATGTAATTCAGACTAAAAATGTGTGGCAGGTGATAGTAAACAAAGGTAAGGTAATTAAGATTGATGATATGGCACTACCAACTGGCCACATAGTAGACCAGACCAGTGAGATGTATCTTAATATCCCACAGTCACATGGTAACCATGAGGAGGCAAAGAAGCAACAGCCAAACTATGAAGACAGGTCTTGAAAAGCCAGCTATATGGGAAGAAAAGATCTATACCAGAGATGGCTAATCTTTTACCATCGCGTGCGAAAAGAGGGGGAGTGCAGGGGGGTCTCACATGTGCATGCCCATAGCCATAATTCAATATGCACCCCCCCACCCCCCACGCATGCTCATCCGACCCCCCCATGCATTCCCTCCACTGTTGGCACACGATGGCATGGTGGGCCTGGTAGGCCCATTTTTTGCCCTCCCCAGGCTCTAGAGTCTTTCTTGGAGCCTGGGGAGGGTGAAAACAGCCTTCCCCATCCCCCCGGAGGCCCTCCGGAGGTCAGAAATGGCCCGTTTGCCAACTTGTGGTGGGACCAGAAGGCCCATTTTTCGCTCTCCCCAAGCTCCAGAGACTTTCTTGGAGCCTGGGGAGGGCGAAAATGGCCTTCCCACCCCTGGAGGTCCTCTGGAGCCCAGTAATGGCCCATTTGCTGACTTCTGGTGTGCCCAGAAGGCCCCAAAATCAGCTGGTCAGTGTGCGCATGCGCACCAGAGCTGAGCTAGGGCAACGCTCACATGCCCACTGATATGGCTCCACGTGCCACCTGTGGCACACTTGCCATAGGTTCGCCATCACGGATCTATACCATCATTACAGCTTGCATTTATTTGAGGTCTATTTTTTCCTTGCTCTTGGCCACTTTTTGGTTAAAAAAAAATTCCAACTTTCTTGGAAAAAGATCAACAACTGCTTAATTCACACACACCCCCAAGCATGAGAATACAATTCAGTTAGAAATGTAATTCACATGTCCGGCATTCAAGCATAATCCTTGAACTTTTGAGTACTTTATTTATATGGCAGATTGCCAAATGCTTTGTCTAATCATTTCAGTTGCAACTTTATTCAACTCTTACAGAATAAGTTCTTTGTTGTAATTACGCTGGGGATAAAACAAGTTCATTCTGGGAATTTGTATGTTCTATTCAGTTTGGTGCTTCATATTTGCAGTGCATAAGTAGCTTCATATTTGCAGTGCGCTATATAATCACATACTTCCATTTCACTTGTTGTGTTTGAAGGAAATTTAATGGCAACAAGTCCAGTTGCCTCCTGAAAAAAAGCACCTTTGGGATAACCATGTCCTAGATGACTGAGAATCTCTACAGACTTTTAATGTCAACAATTTCAAATTGATATCATATGTTCCTACCTTTTCCTACCATGTCTGCAAGCTTTCGAAAGATAAACTTTTAAAAAATTTATTTCTCTAAGAGGTCATTCTTGAATTAACTCAGAAGCAGCTGTTCTTTCTTAAGGAAAGCAGTAAATAACTTTTCATGTTTTTTTTTTATTATACAGTTCTCCCTTTTTATGATTTTGTAATCCCTTAATTCAGGATAGAGTCGGGTGACTGGATGGAGCTCAGCATTCACTGGCAAATGGAGTTCACAGCAGATAAATTTTTCTTTATGCCATAGCAGAGAAACATCTGCTGCTATCTAGGAATGAACTCTAAACCTTTGGAGTGGGAGAAAAGCTTTTTCACCAAGCCACCATACCACTCTCTATTTTTTAAATTATGTATATAGGGAAAAAAAGCTCCAGAAATGTGTACAGTATTTATTCAACAAAAGTCATATTTCTATGACTTTATTTAACAAAAACAAACTCAGTCCAAAATTCTGAATAGTCCTCCAAATGAGAGTCCAAATGTATGTTTGGGTGTGTAGATGATTTCTTCCAACTTTGTTTAATTATCAGTGAATGGGAGTCCTGCCAGATTTGTCAGAGTTTAGTAGTAGTTTTTTTTAAACTGGCAAACATGCAATGAGACACTTCTCATTATGACCTAAGGAAAACAGGCAAGAACATGTTGATCTGACTTGATTTCTTTTGAAATTGAATATGCTGCCATTGATCTTTTTCCCTTTCAGATGTTCTATAATATGGATTTAAAATCACCCTCCCTCCCTATTTCCTGGTTATTGCTAAACATTCTATGAATGTTCTAGCTTCATATTGCTAAACATGGACTCCTGACCAGTGTTTGCAAATTAATTATGGGAAAGGGTTGCAGGAAAAGCAATCAGTTAATGATGAATCATTAGTTAATTCACCTCTTCATATTTATAAATACTTTGATCCTTAGTCTTTTGTTGTTTAAGTTGTGATTAATATTCAACTCATCCCAAACAAGACTGAATTGTTCTGAATTTGTGGATATCGTAGTTCTGGGAACCTTCCATCTTTGATTCTAGATGAAGTGGCACAGACTTACTGCACATTCTGGGGGTCAGGGCTCCTGCTTGAAAAGCGGATAGAAGCCCTGGCTACCAGGCCCTTTGCACAGCTGAAGGTATGCCTATTCTTAGAATGGGGTCCCTGCTTATGATCACTCCTGTCCTTGTGACCTCCAGGTTGGACTACAGCAATATGTTTTATGTGGGGCTGCTTTTGAAGTGTATTCGGAAGCTTCAATTGGAGTAAAATATGATAGCATGGGCAGATATTGGTGCCAATTATTCATCACGTGACACAACTGCTCCATGAGCTGCATTGGCTCCTGGGTGCAATTCAAGATGGTGGTTTTCACCACCAGATTACTTATAGGACTGTTTCTTCCCAATTATTTTTACCTGTCCCATACAATTGTCTAGAAATAGCATGCTCTGGATACCATCAGTAGGTAATATCGGCGGAGCCCAGGACAACCTTTTTTGCTCTGGTACCTGCTCTGTAATTTGAGATTAGATTGGCCGCAGTCCTGTTGGGTCCTTTCATGAGGCCTTGAAAACGTGGCTCTTTCTCCGGCCTGGCCCTCTGGGTATGGGTTAAATCATATTTCATGGTTTTATTGATTAGGATTAGATCATAGCTCATATCATTCATAGCTTACCCTCAGATCTGAAGCCAGGCAGGTAAGAGAAGAAATGCAACTGAATGAATGTTTACCAGTCAGTTTCAGTGTTGGCTGTTTTCCCATTTTGCACTGAGATCTTCCTTCAGTTTGGCTGCCAATTTTGCTTCTTTCATTTGGGAGTTGCAATTGTGGGGTGGCGCCTAGCTCTGTAGCTTTTCATCTTCCTCTCTTGCTCCAAGGAAGGAATTCTGGGCACACAGTTCATTGACAGAGGAGGCAAAATCCAATGCTGTTTTAGCGGCATTACTGGTTTTGGTAGCCAATACATTTCTAGTGGGGAGATAGTGAGGCCCCCTTCTTCAGCTTGCCATGTTCATTGGTGGATTATCAGCAGTCACTCTTAACGTTTTCTAAATAATCAGAATGTTTCAAAATTAATTATTGAACAGTCATCTCTGGAAAGCTGGCTTAAAGCCTTGCACCCTCACTATTAGATTGGATGTCACTGAGGTCCAGGTAGCCCTTCCTTAGAACATACTCTATCTATAGAATTGGACTTTGTCTCATGCTCCAGAGCATGATGCTGTAACCTTTTTGGAATGCTTTTCAGAAGCCACGGAAATTCTGTACTAATACTTTCCCCAATTTCATTTCATCTTCCTGTATTAACATTACAAACATCCTTAGCTAGTTATTTTTATTAACTCTTTTGATTATATACAAGGGTGGAATGTTTTGACTTGGAATAATTCTGCCATTTATTATGTCTAACATAACTAGAGCCAGCCCATTGCTTTTTAAACTTTGCTGGGTTTCTTCCAGGCTAGATGTTATGATTTTGAATAGCTGTGCTCTGTTTACAGAATATGTAAATCATGTTAAAATAAAATAATAGTTGCCTGTATTTGGTCTGTAATTTTCCATGTCTTTTAAAAGTGCAGAAATTCCTAACTCTCTGATGAAGCTTTTAAGTACATAGTAACCCTGTTTACTGAGAGAAAGATGTGCATGTACCTATGTGTATATGACTATACACACAACTATACACAATACTCCTTATCTCAATATTATAAATATACACACAAATATATATATACACACTGGGCTTAAATAGGCCATTCAAGTTTGTAATCAATGCAAATTTAGAAAAATGAGATTAAAATGGTTTGATTGATTTAAAAACTAAACAGCACGGTTTGATTGAGATGGACACACTTTAAAAGGAAATTGTTTGATAGGTAGTTATTTTTAATATTTAATTTTTAAAAAAGTAAAATTTGAATTGTTTCTTGAAAATTGATTTTAATGGGAGAGCTGGACAATTACTTTCTCACCGTCACTAACAGAGTCATTGACTGATATGGGCAGCTATAGAAATTGAATTAATAAATAAATAAATAAACAAATACAGGTAGTCCTTGACTTAGAACAGTTCATTTAGTGACAGTTCAAAGTTACAACGGCACTGAAAAAAGTGACTTATGACTTTTTTCACACTTCTGACCGTTGCACCATCCCCATGGTCACATGATCAAAATTTGGATGCTTGGCAAGTGGCTTGTATTTACATCGGTTGTCCTCTCCTGGGGTCATGTGATCCCATTTTGCAAACTTCTGACCAGCTAAGTCAGTGGAGGAGCCAGTTTCATTTAACAACCATGTTACTAATTTAACAAATGCAATGATTCATTTAACAACTGTGGCAAAAAAAGTCATAAAACGGGGCAAACTCACTTAACAGATGTTTTACTTAGCAACATAAATGTTGGGCTCAAATGTGGTCATAACTCAAGGACTATCTGTAAACTGGGATTTTAACCTAATAAAAAATAGATTAAGTAGCATTCGGGTTGCCTGGAAGCTCGCCGTCTCTGGAATGAGGTTCTTCCATAGAGCCGGGTGGCCTCCTTCCTGCTGTTTAGAAGGGCCTTTGGCAAGGGACAAATAAAGCCCTTCACTAGGTTCCCATCTACTTTGTTGTTCCTGCAACCTTTTATTCATTTTTACTTGTTATTGAATTTCTTTATTTTACTTGTTATGAGCCATCCGAAGCTTTTGGGAATGGGCAACATACAAATTTGATAAATAAATGCAGTAGGCATCCATCGCAGAAAGATCTAAATACTGAAAAATGCCAAGTAGCAATTGACATTTCAGAATAGAATAGAATAGAATTTTTATTGGCCAAGTGTGATTGGACACACAAGGAATTTGTCTTGGTGCATATGCTCTCAGTGTTACATAAAAGAAAAGATACGTTCATCAAGGTACAACATTTACAACACAATTGATGATCAATATATCAATATAAATCATAAGGATTGCCAGCAACAAGTTATAGTCATACAGTCATAAGTGGAAAGAGATTGGTGATGGGAACTATGAAACGATTAATAGTAGTGCAGATTCAGTAAATAGTCTGACAGTGTTGAGGGAATTATTTGTTTAGCAGAGTGATGGCCTTCGGGAAAAAACTGTTCTTGTGTCTAGTTGTTCTGGTGTGCAGTGCTCTATAGCGTCGTTTTGAGGGTAGGAGTTGAAACAGTTTATGTCCAGGATGCGAGGGATCTGCAAATATTTTCACGGCCCTCTTCTTGATTCGTGCAGTATACAGGTCCTCAATGGAAGGCAAGTTGGTAGCAATTATTTTTCTGCAGTTCTAATTATCCTCTGAAGTCTGTGTTTTCTTGTTGGGTTGCAGAACCGAACCAGACAGTTATAGAGGTGCAAATGACAGACTCAATAATTCCTCTGTAGAATTGGATCAGCAGCTCCTTGGGCAGTTTGAGCTTACTGAGTTGGCGCAGAAAGAACATTCTTTGTTGTCCTTTTTTAATGATGTTTTTGATGTTAGCTGTCCATTTGAGATCTTGCGATATGATAGAACCCAGAAATTTGAAGGTTTCTACTGTTGATACTGTGTTGTCAAGTATTGTGAGAGGTGGAAGTATGGAAGGGTTTTTCCTAAAGTCTACCACCATTTCTACGGTTTTGAGTGTGTTCAGTTCCAGATTGTTTTGGTTGCACCACAAGGCTAGTCGTTCGACCTCTCGTCTATATGCGGATTCGTCATTGTCTCGAATGAGACCAATCACTGTTGTGTCATCTGCGAACTTCAGTAGCTTAACAAATGGATCATTGGAGATGCAGAGTTTAGTAACTATTTATTTATTTATTTATTTAGTAACTATTCAAAATTATTCTTGGAAATGAAGGATCAGAAGCAGGTAGTCCTGAATATACCTATCAGGTCAAATGAGACTTATCAGGTCAAAATCAGCATTTAATAAACTGATTGGTAACTATGGCAGGGACCACAGCATGTACGTAATATGCTCACTGCATACTGTTAATAAGCAAGCCATTGCATTTTGTGCCAGCCTTCTGAATGGTCTTTAAAAGTGTCACATGACAGTGTGCCCTGTGAATGTTGCAAGATTCTACTTCGGGTAGGGTCTGGTTACAACCAGCATACCAGCCAGAGCTTGGCAAAAGCTCTCCTAGCTATAATTTCCACCTGACCTCCAGCAGTAGTTATGAGATAAGGAGAACCACAAGTGAAGGAACTGTCCCTTAGGTTAAGTCTCAATGAATAAAGAGCAAATTGGTCTTTCTGGGGATCAATTTCAGCCTGTCTCCCCCCCCACCCCCCATCAGATCCTTATAATCAAAGCACAAAAGATTTTCCTGGAGGGTTCATTTGAATAGGAGACCAGGACACATTACATTGAAGCACAATTTGCTTTATTGACTGATGGAGTCAAACACAGGGCTAAGGAAGAGTGGGGTTACAATCAATCTTTATAGATTTATGCAAAATATTGATGGGATTGTATATATCAGCAAGGCAATTTGATACAAGTAGTCCTCAACTTACCACCATTCATTTAGCGATCATTCCAAATTACATCACTGAAAAAAGTGATTGACTACTTAGAGTACTCACACAACTATCACAGCATCCCAATGGCCACGTGACCAAAATTCAGGTGTTTAGCAACTGGCGTGTATTTACGATGGTTGCAGTGTCCTAGATACCATTCTATCATATCATTATCAGCTTCTGACAAGCAGTCATTGGGGGAAGCTGGATTTGCTTAATGATCGCATGATTCGCTTAACAACAAAGGCAAAAAAGTTGTAAAATTGGACACAAATCACTTCACAACAGCTTTGCTTAGCAATGGAAATTCTGGTCCTAACTGTGGTCGTAAGTCAGTGACTGCCTACTACATAACATAACATATGTGCCTAGTGAGGTCAGTAAAACATTAGGGTGTAATTAAAATCTAATAGGGCAGAACCATAAAGACAATGGGGTTTTGAAATAATAAAGAGGCATTATTCTATGAACATAGTTTTTTTCCAGGGAGGTTTTTTTTTTGCTTTCTCAGAGCACTGATCACCATCTATAACCTCCTACCACCTCATTTTTTTCTAGCTTATCAGCATTCCTTGGTTTTCTAAATGTTTCATGGCTGTCAGTATTAAATTCCTTGAGAAAGTGTATTTATTATTATTATTATTATTATTGTTTCGATTTCTATACTGCCCTTCTCCCAAAGGACTCAGGGCGGTTTACAGTCAAAGTAAAACGTATTTCCCAAGGAGGTGTACGGAATAGGGATTATGGAGTTTTAGCTTGAGCCCCGAAATTCTCCTTCAGTCTCAACCTCATCACTGATGCAGCCTGAAATGGTGACATAAAGTTGGTGTCACAAGAATATGAATTATGCTTTACTCCAAATCAAAAGATGACTTCTCTCAATGACTTCGTGTAGAGGTTAACAAGGTAAAAGACAGGAACCTCATGGCACTTCACACATCATAGGCTATTAGAATGTTTTGTTTTCTTCCACTGAGAAAAGAGCAGAATCACTATAAATAGGCTCCTAAATATTCAATCATTTAGGTAGTTCAGATTGATTTCATGATCAATGGTACCAAAGACTGTTGATAGGTTTTAGGAGGAGACAAAGTTCACATCCTCTGTGTAGGCACATCCTCTTGCCTAGGACCTGACAATGATAATTAAGCAACAAGAACAATACAGCCTCTATCCATGCCTGAGGCTGATCTCTGCCTGTAAAATATCTACTTATACCTATTCTATTAAATATGTATCCATTTTGTAAAATATTTTTATTCCCAGTTTGCTGCACTAAGGACATTCAAAATGGCTAAAGCTGAATTCTCCTTTGAGTCAAACTTACCCTTGGTGATTTCACTGAGACACGCATGCAGTTTTCTTAGCAATAGTGCAGGCTTGCCACGTTCAGTATAAAAATTCCTACAAGCAAACTAATACTAATTCCTCTACAGATTAAAACAGAAAACAATAAACAAAATAGATAAACAAGGAGTTGTTTATTAAAACATTCTTGGACAATATAAAAAGTAAGGAAATACTTGTGTTGTAAATTATTACTATAATTGCGTATACATCTGGAAGATGATTTTAATTGTATTATGAATTACACTGTAGATTAACAGCGCCACTCTTTCTAATATATATTTAAAGGTTGAAGAATTTCTACAATAAACAACAAAGAGCCATTCCAAATTCAATTATTTCATGCAATACTTTTTAAACTATTACAATAATCTCATAAATCCACCCTAACAGAATGAGAAAATAATCATCAGAATTATGCATTTTACAGGCTGAGCATTCAAAATTATATAGAGATTTTTTTTACTCGAAGACTATTACATTGAACAATTTTCTTTGCCATTTTATAGAACAGACTTTCTATTGCAATACATTGCCAATTGACTAAATGCTACTGGGTTGCATAACTTGTTATACCAGTCCTCCATTTTAAGGTATAATTTTCTGTTATTGATAGAATCAAGTTAAATTACCTATAGGACTGTTACTGTTTCCACCAGGAAAGTAAGACCGTAAGATATACCTTGTAAATACCACATTATAAAATCAAAGAATTCTACATGGAGTGGGGGAAGCTGCTGAATATTGTCCTCTGTGTATTAAGGGAGTTGTAATTGAGCAGACTAAACTCCACCCACCCCTTCCAAATTTGGAAGTACTTGCAGTGCTGATTTTATCATCTCTTGCTATAATTCATTAAGACACAGCCAACAACATTTAATTGGTTGCCCTGAATGTTTGGAGAAATTAAAAATAATACAATGGAATCATTGTCTACAACATTGTTTCTCAATCTTGGCAAGTTTCAGATGTATGAACTTCAACTCCTAGAATTCCCCAGCCAGCAAAGATGTAAGACCATCTGAACTGGAATAAGGAAGGAGAAATATTTTATATACAGATTCTTTCTTTAAGCAGTTATCTTTTCTCCATGGAAATCCAGTGTTACAACTGTATACTAGTTCTGAATGAAAAGTATTGAGATTTACCACTCAGACTGTCTTAAATTAGATAAAATATATCAAGATTTACCTGTAGCTCACATTTAAAAATATACAATACAGGTAAATCCTGTTTTGTCCTAACTGTACCAAGCAATTGTTTGAAGACAAAACTTCCATCCAAAAGTTAATTGTGGAATTCTGATGACTGTACATTCCTGCTGTCACATGACTACATTTCAGGTGCTTTGATAACTGGATCACCTTTACAGCTAGCTGGTTGCAGCATTTCGCAGTCACATGACCATGATTTACACTATTTACAATGTTCTGGCCCCTTCAGCCAGAATCTGGCAAAAAAAGCCCATAGGAATACATGGAGTTGCTTAACAACTGCAGTGTTTACTTAATGATCACAGCATTCACTTTAATGATCACCGCAAAAAAACATACATGAGACTGAGTCCTCATGTATGCTGCCTTGACTTAAGACAGAAATTCCAGGCTCCATTATGGTCATAAATCGAATGCCCAGAAAACAACTGTTCCATGTGATGCTGTGTGATGTTATCTCACTTGATAAATGCATAGCAGTAGAAACAACTTTGATTAAATCTTCACCATTTGATGGAGATGGGAAGAGGCATTGCAGGACCCTATTTAACAACTGACTATTTCTCTCCTCCAGATTTATTTTAAATATGTTCTATAGAAAAAAAAACCCACCAGATTCTGTGGATACTTGAACACAGCCAATTTTTTATCCCTAAACTTTGTGTTTTGATCAGGGATTCTAGGATTTTTTTCTCTTTAATAGGTTCCACTTGAAAACGTTTGAGAAATCCTGCTCTAATCTTTGAGAACAGTAACCATATTTTTTACAATCCCAACCTGGATGCAATTACTTATAAAAATCATAAAAGTATCGGTTTCTAGACATATTTTCATATAAAAGTAGTTTCCATAAACAGCAAATGACAGTAATAAATTAGGCAGTTTGTTAACACTAACATTTAAATAGTGCATTATGAGAATCTAAAATTGGAAATAGGAAAATGGGCAAGCAAGTATATAAATTTTAGTAGATAGCATTGGCTATAATTTTAAAAATAATTTTCTATTTAATCTAAACCCCATATTGTTTTACTGAATTACTATGATTTATAATTTAATATCTAAAACTCCTTCCATTTTGTTCAAAACAAACTAGCTGAGGTCAAGAGTTGGGGAAGCAAAGACAAGAAGCGTGCAATGAAAAGGACATGATTAAGTATGTCATTTTTTTTTATAAGGGGCTATTCATAAGGAGGGTAAATTCTTAAAACAAAAAAGCAATCTAAATTCTTTTCTTTCTTAAAAACAAATAGCTCTTGCTGGGGTAAACATGTAATCTGCATGATCTATAAAAGCAATTCACAATCCACAACTGGCACCCATGAAAAGCTCAAAAAATATAACAGTGCTTCATTCAGAACTCCAAATTATGATTCTGGTAAACCTTCATGATCACTTAAGGTCATACATGCAGATTAATCAATAGCCTGAAATAAAATTCAATTTACGAAACTTCATACATTGCCCAATCAAAACCAAATCTAAACATTTACTAATTAATTGTTCCAATGATTTAAAGTGTAAAATTACATATTTAAAATAATATACATGTCTTGGTCCTTTCAACTGTGCTGCAGTTGTACTGTCCAAAGTAATACAGGTAGTTCTCGACTTATGACCACAATTCAGCCCAAAATTTCTGTTGCTAAGGGAGACAATTGTTAAGTGAGTTTTGTCCCAATTTACAATTTTTGCCACAGTTGTTAAGTGAATCACTGCAGTTAAGTTTGTAACATGGTTGTTAAGTGAATCTGACTTCCCCATTGACTTTGCTTGTTAGTAGGTCGCAAAAAGTGATCACATGATCATGGGAATACTGCAAAGGTTGTAAGTCTGAAAAACAGTTGTAAGTCACTTTTTTCAGTGCTGTTGCAAGTTTGAACGGTCATTAAATGAACTGTTGTAAGTCAAGGACTACCTGTATATGCAAAGAATACAGTGGGGCAAAAAAGTATTTAGTCAGCCACCAATTGTGCAAGTTCTCCCACTGAAAAAGATGAGAGGCCTGTAATTGTCATCATAGGTATACCTCAACCAAGAGAGACAACATGAGAAAACACATCCAGAAAATCACATTGTCTGATTTGTAACGAATTTATTTGCAAATTATGGTGGAAAATAAGTATTTGGTCACCAACAAACAAGCAAGATTTCTGGCTCTCACAGACCTGTAACTTCTACTTTAAGAGGCTCCTCTGTTCTCCACTCATTACCTGTATTAATGGTACCTGTTTGAACTTGTTATCAGTATAAAAGACACCTGTCCACAACCTCAAACAGTCATACTCCAAACTCCACTATGGTGAAGACCAAAGAGCTGTCGAAGGACACCAGAAACAAAATTGTAGACCTGCACCAGGCTGGGAAGACTGAATCTGCAATAGGCAAGCAGCTTGGTGTGAAGAAATCAACTGTGGGAGGAATAATTAGAAAATGGAAGACATACAAGACTACTGATAATCTCCCTCAATCTGGGGCTCCATGCAAGATCTCACCCCGTGGGATCAAAATGATCACAAGAACGGTGAGCAAATATCCCAGAGCCACACAGGGGGGCCTAGTGAATGACCTGCAGAGAGCTGGGACCAACGTAACAAAGGCTACCATCAGTAACACACTACACCGCCAGGGACTCAGATCCTGCAGTGCCAGACGTGTCCCCCTGCTTAAGCCAGTACATATCCGGGCCCGTCTGAAGTTTGCTAGAGAGCATTTGGATGATCCAGAAGAGGATTGGGAGAATGTCATATGGTCAGATGAAACCAAAGTAGAACTGTTTAGTAGAAACTCAACTCGTGTTTGGAGGAGAGAGAATGCTGAGTTGCATCCAAAGAACACCATACCTACTGTGAAGCATGGGAGTGGCAACATCATGCTGTGGGGCTGTTTCTCTGCAAAGGGACCAGGACGACTGATCCGTGTAAAGGAAAGAATGAATGGGGCCATGTATCGTGAGATTTTGAGTGCAAACCTCCTTCCATCAGCAAGGGCATTGAATATGAAATGTGGCTGGGTCTTTCAGCATGACAATGATCCTAAACACACTGCCCGGGCAACGAAGGAGTGGCTCCGTAAGAAGCATTTTAAGGTCCTGGAGTGGCCTAGCCAGTCACCAGATCTCAACCCCACAGAAAACCTTTGGAGGGAGTTGAAAGTCCGTGTTGTCCAGCGACAGCCCCAAAACATCACTGCTCTCGAGGAGATCTGCATGGAGGAATGGGCCAACATACCAGCAACAGTGTGTGAAAACCTTGTGAAGACGTACAGAAAACGTTTGACCTCTGTCATTGCAACAAAGGATATATAACAAAGTATTGAGATGAACTTTTGATATTGACCAAATACTTATTTTCCACCATAATTTGCAAATAAATTTGTTACAAATCAGACAATGTGATTTTCTGGATGTGTTTTCTCATGTTGTCTCTCCTAGTTGAGGTATACCTATGATAACAATTACAGGCCTCTCTCATCTTTTTCAGTGGGAGAACTTGCACAACTGGTGGCTGACTAAATACTTTTTTGCCCCACTGTACCTCCCTCCTTCCCTCCCTCCCACACACACATTCTTTGTGCCATATTAAAATTGAATGGTTTAATTTCAGAACATACAATTTGAGCATCTTACAATTTTACTCCCGTAGTCGACACAATCAGGTCCAATACATTCACAGCAGGCATTGTGAAACCATCGGTATTTGGAGGCACCCATAGAGTCACAAGAGATCTTGCATTGGTATATTGACAGGCAGTCATCGAAGTAAACCACAGTACATATGCGTTCTAAGTGACCAAAGCAGAAGATAGATTTTAGTTTTTTGACCAAGGTTTAAATCACAGATCATTCAAATAAAACTTCTAACGAACTCCTAAGTTATTGGTTTCATGCCTCTTTTCCTATAATAATATATTAGATCACTGCCCACATTTAATATGTTTCCCATATTTTGGAATAGAGATCATATTTATATGATTTTTAAAAATAAGATGAAAATCACCATACCTCTTTTTAAAAGATTAAACTTGCAAACACCACCCAATTTTTTTTTTCAATCTTTCAACCACAATTACCTTTTTCACTAGAATATGGAGGATGAACGTTGTTTGAAACAGAAACATTGTGATGATGGGGATGGTTCACTGTTTCTAAAACCGAGACTAAATTCTCATGAGGCGAGAGTTCCTCTGCAACGGGAAAGGACACAATTTTCCAGCTCAGGTTAGTGTCGCCTTCTGTAAGTGCTCGGAAAAGGGAAGCGATCGGCTCATGCAGCTCCTCCACAGTACTTTTCGAAGTGGGAGGTGTGTCACTATAATTCCGAGGGTTACACATACCTATAAACAAGTTGACAAGTTGTTCAACACCAGGTGCCCATAAGAATACTAGAGAGGTAACATTAGAAAAGTTGACATTAACAACCTTACGGGCATTTACAAAAACTGCTTCTGAGATTAAATTTTGCTGTAACGTGATTTTAAAAAGCATTTTTTCCTTTTTTCTAAAAATCAGGTAGTTCTCAAATTATTACAAGTGAGCCCAAAATTTCTGTTACTAAGTGAGACAATCATTAAGTGAATTTTCCCCCAATTTATGACCTTTTTGCCACAGTTGTTAAGTGAATCAGCAGTTGTTAAATCACAAAAGATCACATGACCATCATAAATATGAGTCAGTTCCTAAGCATCTGAATTCTGATCACGTGACCCTGCAGGTGCTACAATGGTCATAAATGTGGAAAGGTCATGTCACTTTTTTTGTTGTAATTTTGAATGGTCACTAAACAAATTGTTGTTAAGTCGAGGACTACCTGTACAGAACTCCATTAGCCTGTCATAAAATTTTCTAATATAATATACACAAAAATCCATATACCAAAAACTGCATTTTAATAGATTAAGAGCCTTTCAGTGACAACAAAGGAACTTTTCATGCTGTTTAGGCTGGGGAAGAAGAGACCAATAAATCCCGTTTATCTTCTACAACTATTTGGATCTTCAATCTAGATGTTTTTTAACTCAGCAATTGCAACAAACAATACCACAATATCAATGTAACCTGATTCCCTTGCTCCACAAAAGGACGGAAAGTCATGGAGATGGCATAAAGCAGGGTTTCCCAACCTTTCATGTTTTGCTGACCAAGGTGGGGGAGGGTGGGAGGGTAGAGAGGATGGTTCTGTGAGAGCAGGCACACAGGCTGCTCATGGAAATAGAGCGCATGTGCACATGCTAAACCACTGTTCGTGCAAGTGGGGATATGCTAATTCACCAATACTGAGCTAGTGCACCAGAATCTTACTCTTCGCTACAGCAAGGCATATGAATTCACTTTTATCACAATTTAAAAGAAATTAAATATGAAACTAGTCTGAAAAACTATTTCGCTGCATTTCATTTCTGAAGTACTCAATACAATCCTTAATGTATCCTGCTAACTAAAAAAATACAATGCATCCACTAAAATAAAGTTTCAAGAGTACATCTTAAGTAATTATTCCAATATCTAAAGTGGAAATACATTGTAGATGATGCCTGTTGATAGTATCAACACAAATATTAGCACTAACAATCTGATCCAGCGGTAACATATATTATATAATGGGCTATTTAATTTACACCATTTGTAATTGTTTAGCATTATACTTTGACAATATATGATGCAAGGAAATCACTTAAAGGTAGGTCCTCAATTTACGACCACAATTGAGACCAGAATTTCAGTTGTTACGAAAGGGAGTTGTTAAATGATTCATACACAATTTTATGACTTTTTTTGCCACAGTTGTTACGTGAATCACTGCAGTTAAATAAATCACATGGTTGGTAAATCTGGCTTCCCCCATTGACTCTATTTGTTGGAAGATGGCTGGGAAAGTCACAAATGGCAATCATATAACCCCAGGATGCTGCAACTGTCATAAATAGATGCTAGTTGCCAAGTGCCCAAATTTTGATCATGGTGGTAAGTGCGAGGAATGCTTTTTAATCACATTTTTCAGTGACAGTGTAAATTTGAATGGTTGTTCTTCAAGGGCTACCTCTATATATAGTTCAAATATCTTTTTCTTTTTGTTGTATTACAATCCTCTAATAGTGTAATATTTTTACAAATAAACACTGAACATTATATGGAAAAGTATTGATATTATATAGTATTTGTGCTCATAACAGCTTTTCCTTTTTAATTAGGGCATATTCTACAGTAATTTGTTTTCAGTTTTCTTCTTCAAACAGATCTTAAGAACATGTGGGTTCGGTTTGCTATGATTTCCCACATATCCTTTAGTACCATTTAAACAACAATATAAAATTAAAATAGCATAATCACCCCTGAACTTAGTAATAATCACCTAATGTTTAATATAAACATTAAATAGTACAAATCCAAAATGTGTCAGAGGCAATTCAAGTACCTGATCTCTTGTTCTCTATTGTGTCCCTAACTGATCATAACTACAGCATTGTTGTACACTTTTTCTTTTTTGTACAGCAGAACACAATTGTAAGTCTAGACCAGCTTTGCTTTGCTGATCATAAATGCCTAGCCTGGTTTTTGATGACGGCTCAGGACACCTGCAATTTTGTCTTTTTTAAAAAAAAAACTGTACAATTAAGATGAATAGAAAAATATTTCCTTGTCCTTAGAGACAGTTGGCCAGAGCAACTAACAACTGGGTAAATCTAGCACTCAGAAATATAACAATATCTAAAATAATACGGTTATATATGACACAATATAGTTTGTGTTGTAACTTTGAGGTAAGGGGAAGTACACTAAATGCTACAACTCATATCTACTGAGAATGGAATTATAAGTCAGCAGTGTCACCTAAAGCTCCCTGCTTCAGTTTCAGAAGAATCTACACTAGCAGTTGTGACAATGAAACAGTGAGGCTAGATAAGAATTGGTTGCTGCATAACTAGCTTTATCATCTTTATCAAAGGGGGTTGACTGTCCTCTGTCAACCCCCTTTAAATCCTCACTGGAGTTTAAATCTGGCGCTACTTTTTTGCACCTTCCGTTCTTTGACTGGGAAGCTCTGGCTTCTTTACAAGAAGGGAAGCTTTCTTATCCAACTCTTCTTCCAAGCAGGAATTCACTTAATTATTGGAACTGGATAATTCACTCCAGCTAAATCCCTACAGTAACATCAATTAAAAGAAAAAAGGGTGGATAGCTAGCACATTTTTTCCATACCAGTGTTGTCTATTACTTTCCTAGGGAGCTGCTGTTTTTTACGTAGTTAAGTAAGTATAAGAATTCCCTATATTCTATAGCTCCTTTTTACTGATATTGCAGTGGCATATAATTCAAATTATAGGAACAGCATTCTAATTTCTCCCAAAATTTATGAACTGATCGGGAGACTCCTAAAAACAGAGACTCCTCATTCTCTTTCCAAACAAATCTAGCTTGTAATGAATCCTAACTCTATCTCAGTAAGTCTCCATAAAACAAACAATTCACTCTCAGATTGGCTTGGCAGATTGCAACAAGAATAAGCTCCTTCACAACATCCAGCAGATCAACACTATCACAGTGTGATGCAGCCATAAAATATGTGGAAAGGATCATCTTTCCCCAAAACAACATTAGAAAATGAAGACTCAGCTTTCCCTAAGGCCTCAATTACAGCTGGGAATTTAGCATTTAATATCAGCTTAAAGTACCAAGCTGAGATTTCTTCCCATCCATTGATGTTAATAAATCCTCAGCTTTGTTCTGCCCGCTGCTATGGGCATATTCCCATAAGCAGATAGGTTGGCATGTGCCATTCAAGAACATTTAATAGCAATGAAAAACTGAAGAAAGATGCATTAAGCACTACAGACTATAATGATAGCTGGCAGGTCACACAACAAGTTATGGTTAGGTTAACTAAACATTAATTCTTCTGTCTGCATAGTATATTGTAAAAACAAATAAAAAGTTTCAAAACAAATTAAAATTAATTAAATTATTAAATTAAAATTAAACATTTCAAAACAAAGTTTCAGATTTTTGCATTGTTCAAACAACATTCAAAATACAATGGCTGGCTTCCTACATGCTGACTCACAAACCGCTTAAGCCCATTTTAGTCTAATCTAATGGGTTGCATGTATCCATTATGAACTGAACCATTGTTTTTCCAACTTTGAAAAAATTAATCAAAGCAATATTTTTCAGAAAGATTTGCAGCATACACTGTCTTTTCTCAACCCTAATAAAAGTTTCTTCCTCCAATATAGAATGAGGTACACATTTCATAAATTTTGGCTTAAAGCACCAAGAGTTACTTCATGAATAACTTCCTCCTTCATAAATAGCTTATCTTAAACTCATGTATAAAGGTAAAGGTTCCCCTTGCACATATGTACTAGTCGTTCTCAACTCTAGGGGGTGGTGCTCATTTCCATTTCAAAGCCGAAGAGCCAGCACTGTCCGAAGACGTCTTCATGGTCATGTGGCCGGCATAACTAAACGCCAAGGCGCATGGAACGCTGTTACCTTCCCACCAAAGATGGTCCCTATTTTTCTACTTGCATTTTTTACATGCTTTTGAACTGCTAGGTTGGCAGAAGCTGGGACAAGTAACGGGAGCTCACCCCGTTACGTGGCACTAGAGATTCGAACCGCTGAACTGCCAACCTTTTGATCAACAAGCTCAGCATTTTAGCCACTGAGCTACTGAGTCCCATTCAAACTCATGTATACATTGAATTAAATATAAAATACCCATTATTCTACCTGTACTACTTTTGGCATAAACTTTAAAGGCTGTTAAACCATTGAAAATTACTACTGAAAATAGCTGGTTTTGGTATAGGTGAAAAAAACACGAACCTACCAACACAGTCACAGCATTCATCCCAAAGTGTGCCTAGACAAAGCATGCACTCCTTACAGCAAGAACAGTTTCCTTCACCAGGTCGGCATTGACACAGCTCCTGGATAAGAGAGAGAGAGACAGACAGAGACAGACAGACAAAAATATATCACATTATATTATGTCCTTCTTTATATGCAGTATCAATGAAAGATTATGATTTGTATTTATGTTTCTTAAATAATCAACCTCTGCATGAGGAAATCATGGGAGTTTTTCTACCATCAGAAGATACAGAAAGCAAGCCTCTGTCCTGGCTAAATGTATAAACTTCCCTCCATGATCCCTTATAAATTTAGTCCAGCCTTTGGATGTAGAGTTTCCAAGCCCCACTAACCTTCATTTTAGTGCCTTGGAAAACAAACTGGACAAAAATATAATGAACATTAATTCCATCTATTCAACAAAGGCAACACTTCATTATGTCTAAATAGCCAATTAAAAAATTCCTTCCTTGATCTGGTAATAATGGCACAGATAGCTAGCAGTAGCAGTCAAAAAAAGAGTGCAACCTTGTTACATACATGAAAAGAATCTTGCTTTAATAATAGTAATAATCTTTCCTCTAAACATAATCCTTAATTTGAAGATAAGATATATTCCGAATATATACAGAAGCACGCTACGCTAAACGCTATTTCATTATGACACACACATACCCCACCCCACAAAGAACTTTGGATATTACCCAATTCTTGGGAAAAGCTTTAGAAATTATGGACAGCCCCATTACTAATCTCAGAATAGGACAAAAGCAGATGCAAAAAAATAGATATATATTTGCATATTTTATACTTTTACATGTACCTATGTACCATTGTGCTACCAGGATATAATGTTAAGCAATCTATAGACTACTAAAACTTTCATTATCTGTAATCTTTAACTGGACAAAGTGGTGCATTAAAGGGCTTTTTTTTTTCAACCACGGTCTCGCAAAGGACTAACTTACAGAATGCATCTGAAATGCATGACCAAATTCCAGTAGAACTGAAATTTGGCAAATTTTATAAAACTTTTTATGACATAAAAATTATTATTAAGAGTTTTATAACATAATGCAAAATGGCATAAAACATTTCCTGTGGACAATTCCCAATGTTTGACTATGTAAATACACAAGACAGATACATCTCTGAGTATCTCCCTGATTTTTTAGGAACTTTTCCAGTATATTGGAACTCTACTTTCTTTGAAGGCAATGAGGAATCTGGTACAGAAATATCTCTGAAATGATGACCTAACAGTCACAAATTGCCTAACATATGTTATGTATTTTGTCTGGTTTTAATAAGAACATAAACAATTAAGTTGCACTTACTCAGGAGGAGGATGCATCTAATTGGGACATATTTTTGAATAAATATTATAGAACCATATTGCAAGTTACATATAAATATACCACTTTTTCAAACCTACCACAATTATACGATTACAGTTTCATAAGGTAGCAAAAGCCAGACACACTATTTGGAAACTATTTATTTAAAATTATCATCTTAAAAATTGATTAGGAAATAAATTGTGCTGAATAAAGCTTTGCTTCCACAACTCATGAATGATAGATGGGTTCATACAATGGGTTAACCCACTGATTATTTTTATCACTTTATCATGGATCAAGTCAGAATAGCTGACTTCATAGTACGTATTAATCCAAAATCAGTCCCCGCATTTTTGTTTATGGTATAGGAGCCCAAAAGATTGGATTTATGCATCACAAAAAGTCACAGTATGTTGAATTCGAGTCACTATGGGTTAAATCACTAATACAAATCATATCATGGCACAATCCTGTCATTCATTTCCTGGAAATATCAGTGTGATCTGCTAGAAACAATATATTTATTTATATTGTTACAGTTTTGAGATTTAATTTTTTTAATGAATACCGTATATACTCGAATATAAGCCGATCCGAGTATAAGCCGAGGTCCCCAATTTTACCCCAAAAACTGGGGTAAACTGGGGACTCGAGTATAAGCCGAGGGTGGGAAATGAGGCACCTACGGTTGAAACCTCCCTCCCTCAGCTGAGAAGGCTGGCGGCTCCCCGCCCGCCCTCTCACTGCACCGCAGGGCTTCAGTCCGTAAAATGTGAAAAAGAAAAAACTCAGTATAAGCCGTATAGACCCGGTATAAGCCGAGGGCTTAAAAAAAAAACTTGAGTATAAGCCGTATAGACCCGAGTATAAGCCGAGGACGTTTTCAGCACAAAATGTGCTGAAAACTCGCTTATCAGTATATACGGTAACTCATTTTTTTTCATGAGTTAAATAAGTTGAGATCGCTGAAAAGTTTATACTTTCTTGAAATCCTATCTGAACAGGGTATAAAGAGAACTATTCAGCAAGACAAAACAAATCAAGTATGTTTCAATACAAGATTGTTGACTTCATTCACATCTGTTGCACAGCTGATAAAATAAATATTTATGTCGACCATTCCCTGCATTCTATAAAATGAAGTACAGTTCATGCAATCCTTTCTACTCATGTGAAGGAAAGAAACTGATTAATACTAAATTAATCTCCCTCAGTTCTTCCTCTCTCTTCAGTACAAGATCTTATTATAGAAAACAAAAGTCTTCTAAAAATTAATTACGTTTAACTGCGAGGGTAACTTAGTATCCACCAAAACTTGAATATTTAATCAGGGCTTTTATATACAATATTTTTTTCAGATAAAGAATCTTAATTTAGGAATAATCCCTTATAATGTATTTATAAATTAAATTAAGGTGTTTTATCAATACACTATTTTTTGAATTGTCAATGAGCCATGAAATGCACCAGAACTGTATTTTTTGTTGTTAAGGTTTTTTTTAACAAATGCTCACTATTAAATTTAATTTTGGAAATTACAAAAATGTTCAGTAGAACAAAAGGTTAAAAGGTTTCTAAAAATAAATTATTCAATTTACTATCTTGATAAGAAGAGTGAAGAATTTCCTCATAGGACTTTTAATAAGTATACTTAACCACACAGCCATATATGCATCTGTACTTCTTACGTATGGGGCAAAAGATTAGGCACATTTGGTCATGTTAAGTATGCATAGATTTCAAATGTATATACCAGTTCTTCCTCTAAAAACCCTGAAGATCTTTACAATGAAGCCTATAGTTTCAGTAAAGTCTCACATTCTGGAAGTTGCTTTTTCCCTTTTCTTTTTAATTTAAAATATAGTTAAAATATAGTTTGAAAAAAGGTAATGTCTATAGTTGGATAGTTACAATTATAAAACTGAAGCTGAAGGTTAAAAAAAACAACCACCAAGCAAAGTACATTGAATTGTGTTCACAGTATTAAAAAAAAAAGAAAATACGAACTTTTCAGCTTAGTAACAAAATCTTTGTTGTTTAATGTTTACTTAAAATCAGTATGCAAAACAGCCAAGAAATAACCTCAAGTATTAGAATTAATGTACATTGATGAATTAGTTATTTCTAATTCACCCACAGTTACCAAGCTGCTGCAGTTCAGGGGTTATTATTCCAGGACAATTATTGCGTAATTCAAAGGTAGGTAATGAGATAAGCCCGAGTCCCAGGATGCCTGCAGAAACTTCCCTTGGCATCCACTGGCATCAATGCCCATACTGACTAATCTTTATTTAGGTTAAATGAAATCTGGCTCCTAAAAAATCAAACTGTCCACTACCATCTTCATTTGTATTTATAAGAGGTGGCACTAGGAATTTTTAGAAAGCAAATAAAAAGATTTAAAGCAAATATAAAGATATAAAGAACCAGTTGGTCTAGTGGTTAAGTTACCAGGCTAGAAACCAGGAGGCTGTGGGTTCTAATTGCACTTTGGGCATAAAAGTCAGGTGGTTGACTTTGGGCCAGACACTCTCTCTCAGCCCAACTCACCTCAAAGGGTTTATTATTGTTTAGAAAACTGAAGGAGGAAGGAGTATTAGGTATGTGTGCCACCTTGAATTATTTATAAAAATAATAAAGATGGGTAAAAAAAATTGTTGGAGCATAGTGCTTTATTTGGAAGCATCCATGTTGCCAGGAAAATAATAAAAAAAAAAGTAAGTTGGGATGGTAACATGCAACTATCATGATAAATTATAATGTTTACCTCTGCTTCCTGGTGATTTTTGCCACGTTCTGGAACATTTGTCTGTGCTGACTCATGTTTGCCATTCTATTACTATTCAACTCTTTTGAAAATATATTTTTGGATTTCTTTCCAATCCATTTTTGAATTTACAATTCTGGCCATGTGTTACTGGAAAAACTGGCCATTTTATTACTACATGCTTCTAAACTATCTGTCATTTATCACATGCAAAGTGTTTCCCTACAGAGATATTTTTGCTTTGACTTCTTTTTCTAAGTGATTATCTGGCTACTGAGATGATGAGTATATTCCAGAGAGAAGAATTCTACGTTCTAGGAAGTCTATAAATTTGGTAGAATTAAACCAGCAAGGGTTTTATAAATGCATTAGTAAACATGACACTTCCAAACATAATACAAAAAAACCCCAACAATGTCACATAGTTCGGTAAAAAAAGTAGTTGATCTCTTGGATTTTTGTATTTTTGCGTATCTTTGCCAACAAATGTTACCACAGCTTCCATAGGGATCCTGCTAATATACTCTCTCTATATAGAGAGAGGCTTTGAAATGAACAAATAACACCAAAGTGGGATACTTATTTATTTCAGTATACAGAATGTACCTTTTTCCATATTCAGAGCCATAGAGCCTTAGTTATCCATCAGCTTCTCCTAATGTTATTTAGTTCTAAAAATTCTTCAAAAAACTAAAAAGCAAAAGAAAGTATGTATTGCTTGCCTACTTTACATAAATAAAATATATTCATTTCTGGCCAAAATGTAATCCTTTCTTATGAGTTTTATATATATATGTTCCCATATATTATAAAATACCGATGTCTCTTTATCTTTTAAACTCAGAGTTAGTTTGTCCATTTCTGCACAATTCATGATCTTTTGTATAACAAGTTTCTTGTTATGGCTGTTTCCAACATTAAGCGAAGGCCATCCTATATGTTCTATAGTTTTAATTGTATTCAAACAGAACACTTTAATTTTGATACAATAGTAAACTTTTATAGCCCTATATTAGGAAAAATCATCAACGCTCATTGTTTTTATATTTGTTTGATCAATATATTTCTCCTTTATCTACTCTGTCACATACAGTTTTCTACAGCAATTTTAAGTTTTGTACCAGAGATCCAGTTTTATGATGTGTTTAAATGAGAATTAAGTAGTCGCTTTCAATTCATGGATAAGCCCATGCAGCATGAAAAGAAAAGTACACTGGATATAACTGAAAGTGATATATTAGCTGGTAATTCGGTATTTCAAGGAATACCTTCGCCATTATGAAGGAGGATAGGACCTTCAGATATCTTCAACCATCTTCTTCCAGGTGCTTCCTCCAAGTGAAATGTTTCACCTGTAATGTCCCACTCATGTTTGAGGGAAGCATGCATGGTACCCACATAAATACTTCCTCAATGCAAGACAATAGGGACGCGGTGGTTCAGGGGCTAGGACGTTGAGCTTGTCGATTGAAAAGTCGGCAACTCGGCAGTTCGAATCCCTAGTGCTGCCATGTAACGGGGTGAGCTGCCGTTACTTGTCCCAGCTTCTGCCAACCTAGCAGTTTCGAAAGCAGTAAAAATGCAAGAAGAAAAAATAGGGACCACCTTTGGTGGGAAGGTAACAGCGTTCCGTGCGCCTTTGGCGTTGAGTCTTGCTGGCCACATGACCACGGAGACGTCTTCGGACAGCGCTGGCTCTTCGGCTTTGAAACGGAGATGAGCACCGTCCCCTAGAGTCGGCAACGACTAGCACGTATGTGCGAGGGGAACCTTTACCTTTACCATGCAAGACAAAACTTCTCCTTCCAGGCATTTCTATTATTTTAAGTATCTGATCAATTTTGGAATAATATTTGATTATATATGCCCTATACTTTCCCTATAGTATTTATTATTTGCTTTTTATTGATTCACTGTAAAAGTAAAGCAAATACGGTTTTACTTATTGTAAACTTAGTTTTCAATGATTTAACTTTACAAACTGGCCAAGAACTTAAGTCTCAGTAGATTAGAACTTTATTGCATAAATAAATCACCACATTAATCAGTATTACTGATTAGTTTCAAAATTCTAATTTTATCTTTTATAAGATGATGCTAATAAGATTTTGCATGTTTCTTCATGCATTAAAAAAGAATGAAAATACAAAATAAAGATTTCCACATTCTTCAATAAATTTCTCTTCAAAATAATTTTTATTTCACTTCTTTCAAAATTACTATTACAGAAAATTGTCTGGATACTTATCAAGCATAAGTGTAAATGATCTCATACCTGTATTAGGCATTTGCTGACATCACTAGCACAGAGAGCTTTGTTGCAGCACATGGATGATGGGATCCAGAAGTACAGCAAACTGATTATGAGGAAACCTGGGAAGTACCACAACCTCATCTTTCATTCAGGAGGGAGATTTCAAAAAATGTTCCAACTGTATTGAAATAAAAAGTAGCATGAAAAGCCCATCTTTTCTGAGAAAAAAACGAAGCTTCTTTCATCTTTATTCCATAATTCTCAAAGGCAGTTTCTTTTATTTTGTTTCTCATTTGTTTTTTACCCTCAGATCAGCCGCATGTTTGGTAAAAAAAAAAGTTCTCATGTAATTATAAGTCAAGACATTTATTTTTCCATTGACTTCAAAGTTATGTAAAGCATGACACTTCAAACGCTAATAAATATAATTATTTGAGTTACAATCCCATCAGAGTAAAGTATTTATTTGCAACATATTTATTTCATGGAGTAATAGAAGGAACAGGAAAAGAAGGCCTACTAGAACTAATGTAGAAGAATTCTTTCTGAGAGATAAATTAGAACATGTCTTAACATAACCTCATTTTAATTCCAGCTATAGAGAAGTATTACTTTACACACAAGGCTTCTGAAGAAGGAATTGGATGGGTGCCACATATTAATCAACAGAATATTATATTGATAAGGATATTCTCGGTGACCTAATCTCTGCACTCTGCTTCTAATTCAGTAATATTACATACTCAAATCATACCTTTCGACTTACTATTTCCCTATCATGCTCTTTTCCAATATAGCTAAGAAACATCAAAACATAAAGAAGCAAACAGAAGATAGGGAGGGAGCTTCTTTTGTCCAACAAGGTCTACCATCTTTTCACTAGATACACCTGAACTGTAGCAGAGCAATTTGATTAAAACCTGAAATGACAAACATCTCTAGGATTCTTTTTTTAATTATTATGTTCTTAATATCATGATCTTAAGAATTATGAAGTAAGGGATAATAATCTGAACAGTAATTTTAGATTCCTTACCGGAAAATTGTTTTGGAGAAATAATCTGAAACATATGATAAGCCTTTGAAAATTTTAGTCAACAGAAATTTAACCCACTGAATCCAGTTTTTACGATTTCATTATGTCAGTCCTTCACTTAAACTTCCCTTCAAATAAATTGGTCTATCAATTGAAAAGATGAGCTCTTTCACAATCCAAAATGTACCAATTACCAAAGAAGGACAGTTGAACATTTATTTGATTCTACATCTCAAAGTTTTTATGATGGACAAAAAACTACACACAGAAACATTTTTAGAGTAAACAAAGCTGCTCGGAAGTTATTCACACCTGTTCATCCATACCATATTATTCTCTTTTTCCACTTGAATGGCCCATTAAACCTTTTTGCCTTACTCAGTAAATCGTTAATCAAGCCCCCGTAGTTGGCAAAGGCAAATTTTCTCAAATGCCTAAGCCCCCAACTCTTGCACGCACTTTTTTAAAAAAAGGACTTTTAATGAAACCTTCAATGCGGCGGCCAAGATCCAATCCCGAGCCAAAAACACAGCTCTCCCCTCCCCACCCGCGCGTCTGTTTCGCCTCGCTAAATCGGGTCTACCGCCTGGGGGAGGATGAGAAATTTAACGGCGCGGGGAGGGGGAGGGGGACGGAAAGGCAACAGAGCGAGGCTCATGAAGTAAACTCAAGTTTCTCAGCATGGACCAGCAAAAGGCGGCGGCAGGGAGTACAAAGGACAACTGGAAAGATGGAGCAGCACTCGCCTATCCAGGCTTCAAAGAAAAGTTCGCTTCAGGGCAAGGGGCGCAACCCACGCCCCTTTCTCAAACCCAAGATCCCGCTAAGCTCCAGATCCTACAAAACAAGCCGCGGAGATCAGTCCGTGCGCCCACCTCCTGTCTTTCTAAAGGGACACCTCCGCATACATACATACATACATACACACAGCGCCTCGCTCGCTCCCGCATGTTTCCACTGCGATCTCACCCTTCGCCGGGTGGGCTCGCTTACCTCCTCCCCGTTTTCCTTCCTTCGGAGGCCCCTTACTCACTCTGCCTGCTTCTTCCCCGACGACCGCCTCTTTCTTCGCGCGCGCCCCCCCCCCCACCAGCCACCCGGTTTCAGGCGGCGGCGGCCCCGCTCGGCTGCCTTTCCACAGGGCCGGACGGCGGGCAGCGTCGAAGTACCTTATAAAGGGACAGGCCGCGGCGGCTGCCTTCCGAGCAGCTTTGGCTGCGAAGGGAGGCGGGAAAAACTCGGCCAAGTCGTCTCCTCCTTCTCGGCCTTAAAACATACAGAGCAAACACGCACACACCTCACGGCGCCGGAGGGACTCGCCCACGCGCCGTCTCCTCGCAGAAGGTCCCGGAGCGCATCGCGAAATTCGGCCTCTGGGCACTCTGGGGCGGGAAAGAGCCGCTGGGGAGGGAGACCTGCCCATCCAGGACTGGCCTCGTTGGTACGCCGGCCCCTTCTTTGACGCCACGGAGCTCACCTTTGGGCTCAGCGGGGTGACTTTTACCCAGGATAGTTCCCGCGGAAGAAAAGGGCTTCGCTTCTCCCCAGTGGACGTGAAGGGCTTCTCTACTTGTGACCCTGAGGAGTTGCGCCTCCGCCCGACCTGTTGCTGGATTGTGCTGTCCACGTGTTCGTTTTTGAAAAGTCTGCAAAACGGGACCAAAATAAATTCTACTTCTCTCTCATACACACCCGGTGTATGTTTTTTTTCCCCCCCTGCAGAGCTAAGCAAGTAGTTTGTTGCTTTTCTTTAACACGTGTTGCCATGTGCGTAGGGCAACAGCATAAAATGAGCGTTTTTTAATGAGTGCCAGGGTGTTCACAGAAAGAAAGGAAAAATAAAGATTATCTTAATATTGGCACAGGAATTTAAAAGCTCTGTGCCCGCAGTTGCTAGACACAATAGCCTGGTCTCCTCTCCGAGCCCACATTATTATCTAATTCTTTGTGGATTGGCTAGAAGTGTCTCCTGCTCCCCTTCTAAATGCATTTTGTATACTTTAATACAGTGAGTAAATAAGAAAAAGTAAGTCTATTATTAGAAGATCATAATCCATACACCTATCTCAGCCACAATGTGTTTTGTTTGATTTTGCCTGCTGTGTGAATCCCAACAGTTGTGTAAAACATAGTTGCCTTAGCATATTATTTGAGAGGAGCCAATTTGGGCTTTATTCAAATCTTGTTTGAATTGTGATTTATCATGTGCATACCCAACCTTGATTGACTAGGAAAAATAGGCCAGTGGCTATTGTTTGCTGCAGTTAATGCCAAGCTTCATGGAGTAACCATTAAGTAACCAGTATTACTTTATTGAGTATTACTTATTGCATAGTTGCTTTCCTCTCTCTCTCCCATATACCCCCTTGGAAGGAAAAAAAGATCTTCAGTTCCAGGGCTTATATACAAACAAGCCTGATAGCAACTTTAAGCTGAGTGCAGCTTAAAGTGCCACAGGCAGCTGATTGCTGTGGATAGAACGACACCAAGGAACTGAGAAGAGCCAGTCTGATGTATTGGTTAAAGTGGTGGCCTAGAAACCAGAAGTCTGAGTTCTAGTCCTATTTTAGGTATGGAGTCCAGCTGGGTGGCCTTGGGGCCAGTCATTCTCTCAGCCCAACACACCTCACAGGGTTGTTGTCCAAGGGAAAATAGGAGGAAGGAGCAAAACGTTTACATTCTACAAGAAAGGTAAATAGAGCGAGATGGACAAGAGCAAGTGGAGACATGAGCTCCCTCCAAAACCACCCCATGTGCCATGAAGGGCTTTATAACTGATGACCAACATGTCATCATTTATTTTACCAAAAGAAAAGCAAAAAGGAGAAGCCATATGTGAAAAACTAGGTATACCTTTACTAGTTCCATATATATGAAGAAGCTAAGTAGCAGACAGGTGCTGATCAAGTGCCCTTTATCAACTGATCATAAGCAACTGTGACTACCTCTAGTTTTAAGAGTTTGCTAGTCTCCAGCATTGAGGTGTGTGGTAACACAATGCCAAAGAAAGACATCTTAGAGAAACAAATGTTTCTGCCCATAAATCTGGGGTTATAAGGCCATTTCCATAAATTTCATACTCTTCATTTACTTTATATGGTAACATCATTTTCTCTAAAAATAAAAAAAGATCTTCCTATGTCTTATAAATAAATCTTCAAAGGTTTTATCATTCATATTTAATCAGAAATTTCCATTATGAGCTATCAGAAATAACATTCAGAAATTTAATTCCGTCAAATAAGGTTCCATAAATTAATTTCCTATCACCTCTTCATCTCCTTTCATAAACTCTTATGGAAATTTAACAATTTCCTTCAATTTTGATACCACAGTTTATCACTTTCTCTAAAAATACAAGAAAGCCTTATTCAGTCCTGGTAAAAACACATTAAAATATGCTAGGAAAGAAAACACACACACACACACACACACACACACACACACACTTTCACTTTGGTCAAATAAGTCAACTTTCTAAATCTTTTTAATTTTAAAAGTTTAATGTTCATTTGCTTTAAATATTGTTTTAGGAATTGATTTCTTTTAATTCCTTTAAAGGTATAATACATCTCTTTTGTAAATCCAAAATAAGAAAGATATCCAAGTCACTCTTCTTAGTTGAAATCCACACATCCAAGTCACTCTTCTAATTTGTGTGTCCCTTTTAACAATTAAAATGTTAACCAGTTTCAAAAAATTGAAGAAAAATCACCCAGTGTAAAACTAATGACTTGTCTTTCTTAATATCCCAAAAGCAACTTACTATCCATTTCCAGTGATGCTGATTAAGAAGGAAAGTGTGAAAACTCAGTGCCTCTTTGAAAGCTTCAAAGCTCAGCTTGGGGGAGGCTTTTTTAATTCCAAATCTCTAAAAGACTATATACTCCCCGTCACAGTAGCAGGCATTTTGCTAACATAATAGCAATATATTAATTATATGTTCATAAATAGGAATATACAAGTACAACCTTATCATGGAACTTTCAAGGATTTATTTGTCAAATTGTATAAAATTTCAAAAATGAAAATTTCACAATCACAAGGATTCAAACATCTGTTAGCATGACCAATAGAATTTATTAAACATAGTTATTTACAGTTATTTACATATGTTTCTATCAGGGAATATTAAAATAGACAATATACAATTTAAGATTTCTCATTGAGAGAGGCATGTAAAAGGAAATAAATTGGACACTGAAAAACTCCTTTAGAGACCAGGATGTAAAGAGCTGGTTTTCTAATCTTGTAAAGATTTTAAACAAAATACTCTTTTCAAGTTAAGTCACAAATATGGCATTGTAGCAGCAGAGCAAACGACAAATGGCTCTGTGGAGTTAAGACATAATCGAATAAGCACTGCAACAAACTACAATGAAAAGGGATTCATGCAAATTTCTCTGAATGAATGGATGCTGTACAAAGCAGTATATTGGATTGGTAACAAATATTTCAATCAGTTAGGAACCCTGTAGTAGGGGAAAAATTCAACTGAGCTAGCATGCAAATACCACTCAGTATCGAATATTAGCAGTAATGGTGATGAACAAGCAGCTAAATCAAACACCATGCTTTTAAAAGAAAATCATTTGTACATTACACATAAGAAACAACAACAATTTTGGTCCAATAAACATTAGACAAAACAATTTTACAATTAAAATATCTATTTTTGTACAGGGCTGAACATTAAATATAAGAATATTTACATTTGCACAATATGTATAAAATAAGTTATTTTAAAAATTGAAAACAATATAACTTTTTTTCAAAAACAAAACTGTACAGTTAACCTATAAATTATGTAAGATGAATACTCTCTCATTCTGCACATTCCCACAAACTTAAAAGTTCTTCCACAGGTTTTTGTTGTTTTTGTATGTTTAATAATAAAAACCACTGAAGTTTTAAATAGCAAGACTTTTTAGTGGACTTACAGCTGCCAGCGCTGTTAAATCTTGAGTAAAAGACTGTCATAGATAGATTTATTGAGTAGATGCTTTTTGAACCCAGAGGCTAAAATAATACCATTTATTAACAAATGGTATTTATATGTGCAATATTGAATGAGATTTGGGGCACATTTCAGGAAGGAATACATGGAATATTGATAAAGGCAGTATTCCATTTTAGTGCTGTAATTTAAGCATCCCACAGTCTTTAGCTGTAACAGCAAGAAATGCTAGCTGTCATATAGGTGTCAATTCAAAGTCGTCATTAACATCCACAAGAGGAACATAGAATTCCTGGATTTCATAAATGCTGATTGATTTGTAAGTTGCAGGATCAAGTTCTTGTAGTTTAAGCTGCCATTCCAGTCTCTGAACAGCATTTAAAGCTGCTGCTTCATGTTGCTGCCTCATCAGGAGACATGTCTATTTAAAAATAAATAGAAGAATCTTTAGTTACTTCAAGCAAGCTTCTGTATAAACAAGCACACTGTACTTCTATTAACCCAAGAACTATTAGTCTGGCAATCCACAGGTTGATTAGACTTTTGAAATGATTTGGTCTGGTTCTCATAAACTATTCCAAGATTTATCTACAGATTTTAAAAATTTAATACATAATATTAATAATGCAAGTACCATACTGAATATTAATTTTTAATAATAGTCTCGTGTTTAAATAATTTAAAAAATAGTGCAATCTATCCTCTAAAACAATAGCACTTTTAGGCTTCAATTCTACAACAACTTGGTTACTAAATAAAGTGGATTCACATAACCATGACTGTGCTTTCTGGGTTGAAACTGACAAGAGTAATGATTTCATACTTTTTGGCTTTTGTTTGCCTGCTAACCATTACCTTTGTAATGCTCACCTCAGCACTATGTAATTAAAAAATGCTTCTATCACTGGAGAGGAAGGGATTAGAAGGGAATAAGACATACTAAAAGGAATACACTTCAAAAACAATGTACTGGTGCTGACAGCTATAAGCATGCTTGGCAAATGGCTAAATATATTTCCCACTGTGTGCCTCCTTACTCTCTTCTAACCCCTTAATCTCTAGTTTTCTTTTCAGTGAAGGGAAACAGAGGAGAGAAATCACTTGTCATGGAGAAATGACTTGGATATTGACAGGGCAGAAGAGACAGAGATACGTGGGTATTTCCTCTTTCTGTAGTAGGTAGGTAGGCAGTGCATTTGAATGGGAAGATATCAGTGAGAGAAATGAGGGCTGCTGGTCATGCATATGGCAAAGAGTTTACCCTAGTCCAATATGGCACTGGGAACTGAGGAAAGATGAGTGGTTAACAATGAGCCTTCACTAAGGGTTCTATTGCACACCAATTCCCAAGTGGAGCAGAATAGTGAGGTGGCTTCTCTCGTCTGCTGCTCCTGACAAATTCCTTTATTCCTTCTTGTCCACAGGGGAGATTTGCATTTGCCTCAAAAAGACATGTATTAACTTTTGCGTATCTCTTCCTGGCTGGCCCAGGATCTCAAGGGACCCAAAAGGGCATTTTCATGGCCCCTTTGATATTATGAATTGCACCCAGCTGGAGTGTCTATCTCAACATACTTGCAGAAATAAGGTCCCCACAAGCGGGTTGGCCAGCCAGTTTAGGTCATGCTGGCCATCTTTTTCTGTTTGGGTGGGGAAGAGCTACAGGGAAGTTAATTCCGTTACTCCCCATGCAGAGCAAAGCAATTGGAGGTGAAGGGATTAAGAGAGATTAAGCAGGCACACAATGGGAAAAATATCACCTGTTGCTGAATGCATTCATAGCTGTCAGCACCAGTACATTGATTTTGTTGTGTATTCCCTTTGTGTGCATGCTTAATCTGTTCTAATTCATTCTTCTCCAATCTATCTGCTCTGCAAGGAGGAAAAAAGAAAACAGATTAGATACAAGAGAATGAAAGTTGACTATAATGACGACCAATATGACTGAGGGGTATTGTGAAACTCATAAATAGTTCTAAAGTTATTTTTTAGCACAGTTGTAACTTTGAATGGTTGAGCCAGTGGTTGGTAAGCGAGGACTACCTGTATTAATTTCAGTGGGTTTTACTTTGTTACCACATATTTCCTATTTTATTTATTTAATTTAATTAAATAATTTAAATTTAAATTTAATTTAATTAATTTAATTTAATTTATAAAGTTGATGAGTCTTGTCTTGTTTCCTTTTAAAAATGCAGAAATATATTTTGCACCATTCTTTTTTTCCCCAAAAAGAGCATTTATATATGCAAGTTATTCTCTAACATAATTAAGATTGTAGTGATGTGATTCCAAAGAACAGGAATGACAGTCTTTATGTGTGCCCTACTGGCCTCATCTCTGCTTTGTCATCTCTGAACTGCACTGGAAATATGCAAAATATCTATGGCTGAAGCATTTCCTTTTCAGAATATCCTGATCTGACAAAGAATTAACTGCTCCCACCTCAAAATTAGACACTGTAAACTAGAATAGTTTCTGGGACACTGGGTCAGAATTGCATTCCAAAGTCTAAATAAGACAATCCACAGATAAAACATTTTGACTCTGAAATGTTCTGTGCATCTTTAAATTGCAAATATAATTGTAGGATTGGTGTAGATTAACTGCTTATGAATTGCTTAATTCAGAGATTTGTTTTAGCTATTATAGCTAGTAACACTGAAAATGTTTTCCTGCTGCACCAATGTGCTTTTGGCACACTAGCTTGTCTTATACATAGCCTAAAATTTTACTGTATATTGTTTCATTCAAACAGGGTCCTGTTTAAATTAGGAGGAAATTTGCTTTTTAACTTCCACTGAAACAAAAGTGTTTGAATGTATTTGTATTTGTTTTGACTGTGTACTTGGAAAAGTGTATGAAGAATATCTGAATTAAAATTCTGCTATACTCTAAGGAACGGATGTCAAACTCGTGGCGTCACGTTCCCGTCATGTGATGTATTGTGATTTTTTTTCACCTTCGTGGAGCAGTGGTGGGCACGGCCTGTGCGTGACGCATCTGGCCCATGGACTGCCAGATTGATACCCCTGTTCTAACGTATAAAATGATCACCATTGGTTCACTCGTTACCTCTCGCTTGGATTATTGTAATGCTCTCTACATGGGGCTCCCCTTAAGGTGCACCCAAAGGCTTCAGCTAGTCCAGAATGCAGCTGCGCGGGTGACAGAGGGAGGATCTCGTACCTCCCACGTAACACCTCTCCTGCGCAGACTGCACTGGCTACCTGTCGCTTTTCGGGTGCACTTTAAGGTTTTGGTTATGACCTTTAAAGCGCTCCATGGCTTAGGGCCTGGGTACTTACGGGACCGCCTACTGTTACCATATGCCTCCCACCGACCCGTACGCTCTCACAGAGAGGGACTTCTCAGGGTGCCGTCCGCCAAGCAATGTCGGCTGGCGGCCCCCAGGGGAAGGTCCTTCTCTGTGGGGGCTCCCACACTCTGGAACGAACTTCCCCCGGGTTTACGCCAAATACCCGACCTTCGGACCTTTCGCCGTGAACTGAAGACGCATCTTTTTATTCGCGCGGGGCTGGCTTAAATTTTATGGATTGTATAGTTTTATTATTAATTTTAAACGGGGTTTTAATTTCTATATATTTTAAAATTTTTAGGCAAATTATAATAAGTTTTTTAATTTTGCATTTTATAGATTATTGTCTTGTCTGTTTTTATTTGCCTGTACACCGCCCTGAGTCCTTCGGGAGAAGGGCGGTATAAAAATCAAATAAATGAAATGAATGAAATGAAATTCATCTAGTCAATGAGAGAAATATCTGACCACACAATTCTTCTAGTATTGCACTGAACTCAGAATAATAGATGGAAAAGCTTCCTACATGCAAAGAAACTGTGGGAACTGCTCCTTCTGACTCAGTATCATATAAAACAGTTTTGATTAAAGTACAGAACAGAAATGTAGATTCAAATGCTATTATATCAGCTATGCTTTCACATTTAAAATCTAACAGCAAACACAGTCTTTTTAGAACAGATCTACAGCCATTTTGGGACATTCTTTAGCAGAAGAGCAAGATAAAATGCTATTTTTACTTGAATTTGTAATAACACAAAAGAGTCAGATAGAGTGGGCAGCATGACTAATGACTTACTAGAAATTTTTAATGGAAAATATTTTGGGAGGAGTTCAATGAAGATACGTACCTTTAATTTGTCAAATTTATCATCCACATCCTGTAACCATGACATAAACTGCCTTGCATTAAATCGGTCTCTAACTGATGCTTTACTGTCATCAGTCTGTAAATTAAACATATTAAAATTATACCTGTTAATTATAAGCTAATGTCCACTCATTCCCATGCTATACAATGTCTTTGATCTATATGTTTAATGATAGCTACAGTTTGTCTGTAAAGGTGATAATATTCTTAGGGGAAAAGTTATAGTATTTCAATTTAGTGGAAGAATTAAAATTAAAAAATGCAATTTGCTAGGCAATCCAGAGAAATCTTTATTGCACAATCTCTGTTCCACTATAAGTAGTCCTCCCTTAAACCTCACAGTTGGGACTGTCAAATCTGTCACTTAAGTGATGCAGTCATTAAACAAAACTTCACCTGACCACACTGGATTTATGACAATAGTTCTGTAGCACTTGTTACGCAAATCACCCATGGACATGAAGTGAGACATCATGTGATTACAACTTCTAATTTTACTGCTGGCTTCTCTATTGGCTTTGTTTATTGGAAGCCAGCTGTGATGTTTGCAAATGTGATGCTGCAATGGTTGCAAATCTGCACCTGTTATGAAGCACCTAATTGTTAATCAACCTGTATCTTTTTATAGCTCTCTACTGTGTGTCTTCTTCATATGCTATGTCTTTAATAATAGTTTTAATTCAGCAATGCCACTGCACTGTAAGCTCTATTAATACTTTTCTGACAGTTCATAAAACATCTATAATTTTTTTTCTACTGCCTACAGCCACTTGGCTTCAAGTCATATGCAAATGTAAAGAAATTTTACATTAGTATCACAATGCCTTATTTGTGGAATGAATGAATTAATATAAACAGAAAGAATTTTATGTATTTGGAAAATTTATAACATGAAACGTTTTAACATAATTGCAATGCTCACCATTTTATAGCAATATTTATAACCATTTGCTTAGAAAATCAACAGTGATCATGGTAAAATTTAAATATTATTCTAAATATCTGTGGTCATCATTTATAAGATAAATATAAAATGGAGAAAATCTTTAGGGCATATACACAAGAATTTAAGGAGAGGTGTGGTTGATAAAACAAAAAGTCTATCCAACCTACAATGTTTCAATGAAATTTAAGGTGTCACAAAAGCAATGGTTCTCCCACTTCTCATTTATAAAAATCCATTAGTCAGACACATATTACTTTTATTATTATTATTATTATTTATTGCTTTTTTCTAACAAACAAAAAAGAAAATACATTATTGCACCCTTGTGCTATACATAAAAAAAGGAAGATTCATGATTTTTAACCCAGCCCTTAAGTTATATAGTGTTGAAGCTGATTATATTTCATACTAACAAATTCCTTAACTATGTATTGCATTAAAAGCATCTTTTTGTCTTTCTTGACTAAAGCTGAGGAGCCATGAACGGTGTTATAAAACATATGCATGATTTTGAAGAACTATATTATTGAGTATCATTGTATTTTATTAATTATACATAATGGATGACAAAATCAACTATTTTGTCCATTACAATGCAGTCCCTTCCCAAAACTGAGGATCAACACAACAGCAGCCCCCCAAAATAGTACGCTACATTCCAGAAATTCAGAGGAACAGGACTAGATCTTTACTGTCTTTCAAAAAGTTGAGAGAAGGGTACAACCTGCCCTAATGGGGCAAAATTATTTTTAAAAATGGGAAGACCACTAAAAAGGCCTTCTCCTGGACCTCTTTTCCAAACATCTCTTAGAATACTCCCTTAGATGTATGTTTGTATGTGATTTAAAGATTTCAAAATTGACTGATTTTCACTTGCTTACAAGACAACAATCAAAACCTCAGTTAAAGTAACAAGGTAAGTGACAATGAAAACATAACAATGATAATAAAAAAGCTGTTTTGTTGTGAAAAAGCTGTTTAGGGTAATTGAGTTTTCCAGAGTAATGACATTTTTTTTTATTTTGTCACAACAGTATACACAAACATCAACATAAAACAACAATACATCATATAAGCATATATATGAGCAAAAGTATGCAATAACTATATTAATTTGATATAATGAAAGGAAACAATAGGACAGGAACAGTAGGGACTTTTGTGCTCTTATGCACGCCCCTTATAGTCCTTTTAGGAATGGGGTGAGGTCAATAGTAGACAGTTTTTGGTTAAAGCTTTTGGGATTTTGAGAAGAAACCCCAGAGTCAAGTAGTGTGTTCCAAGCATTAACAACTCTGTTACAAAAGTCATATTTTCTGCAATCAAGATTGAAGCACTTAACATTAAGTTTAAATCTATTGTTTGCTCTTGTATTATTACGATTGAAGCTGAAGTAGTCTTTAACAGGAAGGACATTACAATAGATGATTCTAGGTCTTGTCGGAGTTGTCGGAGTTCTAAGTTTTCTAATCCCAGGATTTCAAGTCTGGTGGTATAAGGTATTTTGTTGTTTTTAGAGGAGCAGAGAACTCTTCTTGTAAAATATTTCTGGACGCGTTCAATTGTATTAATGTCAGAGAAGTGGTATGGGTTCCAGACAGGTGAGCTGTATTCAAGAATAAGTCTGGCAAATGTTTTGTATGCTCTGGTTAGTAGTGTAGAGTTTTTGGAAAAGAAGCTGCATAAAATTAGGTTTACAACTCTTAAAGCCTTTTTTTGCTATGTAGTTGCAATGGGCTTTGGCATTTAGATCATTTGATATGAAGACTCCAAGATCTTTGACAGGGTGGGGGTCGTCAGTAAGGTAATGACCATCAAGCTTGTACTTGTTGATAGGGTTCTTTTTTCCAATATGTAAAACTGAGCATTTGCTGGTTGAGATTTGGAGTTGCCAAGTTTTAGACCAATCGGATACAAAGTCAAGGTCTTTTTGAAGGGTAGTAGTATTGTTGGTGATGTTGAATAGTTTGACATTGTCAGCAAAGAGAACACAATAACTTGAGATAAGGTCACAGAGACCATTTATGTATAGTATGAAGAGCGCTGGTCCAAGAACTGCCTTGAGGAACGCCACTTTTGACAGGAACAGGATTTAATAGAGCATTGCCAATTTTGCCCACTTGTTGTCTGTTTGACAGGAAAGCAGTTATCAAATTGTGAAGAGGTCCTGAAATGCCATAGGATTTTAGTTTTAGGAGTTTATCATGTACTACTGAGTCAAAAGCTTTGCAGAAGTCTATGTACATAGATTGCATCTATTGCTTTGCCTTGATCAAGATTAGTAGTCCATATGTTTTTGCAGTGGAGAAGTTGTAAGTTACATGATAATTTTTTTCTGAAACCAAATTGTTTATTAGAGAGTAGGTTGTTTGTTTCAAGGTGGAGGGTAATGGATTGGTTGATGATAGATTCCATTACTTTGCAGGTGATGCAGCATAGAGAGATTGGTCTGTAATTTTCAACTAGGCTGGGATCTCCTTTTTTGAAGATAGGGATGACTGTGGCTAGAGACCAAAGTTTGGGAAGGAAACTAGTTGTGAAAGCTGTATCAAAGATTATGCTTAGGGGTTCTGCTATATTAATGAAAAGTTTTTTTAAGAAATATGCACATAGTCCATCAGGCCCAATAGATAAAGATGGTTTCAGTTTGCGAAGAGCTTTTCAACATTATCTTCTGTGAAGTCTATATGTGTTAAGTCGTTGTACTCATTGTTGGTATGATTGGGGAATATCGGATATGAGCCATCACTGTTAACAAAGACTGAGCCAAAGAATGTGTTAAAGAGGTTTGCTTTAACTGTTTCATCGTTACATTCTTTGCTGTTAGATTCTTTTAGTGGTGGGATGGATCTTGATTCTTTAAGTTTATTGTTCACAAAATTATAAAAAGCACGATTGGAATGTGTGCGCAGAAGGTCTTCTTCTTGCTTGGTGTGGTAAATGGTGCATTCAGTTTTTATTTGGTTGCAAATATTTCTGTAGCAGTTTTATTGATATGGGTAATTTGTTTTTTTTTTAATTTTGGTGGTGGTTTGTGCTACATATAGTCTGATGATTCTACTGATTTCAAGTAGGAAAACTCTTTGCTAGAGGTTTGTTTTTTTTTTTGTTTTTTTTTTGCTAGAGAGAAGCAGCACAATCTACCTTCGGTTTTCTTCATCTACTGGATGTGTAGCACATTAGTAGCTGTTCACAAAAAGATCTGATACATAAGGCAAATGTTGGGAAATTATTTCTCTAGTGCCAAACATGAAGGGCTTTATACTGGTAGGTTAACATCAGCATCTTCAATTCTACTTACAATTGTAGCTCTACACTCTACAAATGTTAGGAATGCAAATATGCAAGCTACATATTCCAAGCCAATTTCAAAATAATTATTAAAGGGTGGCTCATGTAAAGTGAGCTACAGTAATTCAATTGAGTGGTGGTGATGGCAACAGTTTGTGGAGTTAGGAATGGGTGGCACAGTTTTGCAGTGGTTCTCCTTCCTTCATCCATAGCTGGTTCCAGTTAGTGTTGATGGAGGTGGAGAGATTGAGCCCAGGTCTGCAATTGAGGCACCCTAGGGCTCAGATCTTAACCCTAACCCTAACCACTGAGCATGGGATGCAGTATTCTCGGTATAGCTATACTTCTCCACGCCTTGAAGGGCAGATGATGCTGGTATGGTACTGGTTGAGTGCCTGGAGTTGTAAGGGTCTGGATGGGAAGAAACTAGCCTTTATCCAACCCTGGCAAGATGAAGTGGCTTTACATTTTTGATCTCTCAGGTCCAGGTGTTACATTATCTTTGACTCTGGATGGGGAACCACTTCCCTGGATTGAGCTGGTATGCAATTTGGGGATCCTCCTACACGGAACTTGCTTTACCTCCACAACATCTGGGAGGCTTTGCTCTTGGTCATTCATGCCTTGGTCACTTCTACTTGAATTACTGCAATGCACTTTATGTAGGGTTTCCTTTGAAGAGCATATGGAAGTTACAACTACAGCAGAATGTGGTGGCTTGCATAACACTATATGCTGCCAGATTCATCCATATTACAATCTTGTGTGAGGTGCACATTGGCTTCCAGTTTCCTTCTAAGTGCAATTCAAAATGCTGGTTATTACCTTTAAAGTCCAAATGGCACAAGATTAACTTATTTGTGGGACTGTTTCTTGCTAAGAACATCTGCCTGTCCTATCAGATCAGAAAGAGTGGGTAGGCTCCTAGTCTATTCCCTTTAAATATTGCCATTTTATGGACCTAGGAAGTGTGCCTTTTCTGTGGAAGCCTTATGCCTATGGAACACACTCTTCTCCAAGGTTCACCAGGCCCCCATCCTTTTAACCTTTCAAAAAACACTTGCTTTCTTCCCAAGTGCTAGGCTACAGTGAGGTTGATGGGATGAACCTGTTGTGGGCTGAATGAGAAAATTTAGCTATAGTGCCAGTCATTTTTGTTTTAATGTATTTATTTTATTGTAGATAGATAATGTTTTATTTTGAGGTTGTGAGCCACCCAGCGGTACGCTGGAGATAGACAGCTATAGAAACAAACAAACAAACACATACATATACACATACTATAATTGTGTCCTTCTACAGCAGGTATGATTGCAATTTGCATACCAGCTTATGTTGGCAAAACTGCCTTTTTAACTATGGCCTCCACCTGCAGTGCAGCTCACTAGCTCAGATCCCCCTGCAACACAGACTAATTTGAGCACAACCAAGCCCCCCCCCACACCGGACACACCCCAGCCAATCAGAGCACAAAAACCCACATCCAATCAGAGCACAGCCAAGCTCACCCAATCAGTTCAAACCCCACTAGCAGTTAAAAGGAAGAAACAGCTGCAATCACACATTGCTCCCAGAAGCACGGTTGAAGCCTGAAGATGACGAATGAGACTTCAAACGCGCCAAGACACTTCAATTTTACGGGAGAAACCCGAATAACCAAAGACCTACATATATATATATATATATATATATATATATATATATATATATATATATGTATATGTATATGTATATGTATATGTATATGTATGTATGTATGTATGTATGTATGTATGTATGTATGTATATATAAGCTCTTCATACTATACATAAATGATCTCTGTGACCTTATCTCAAGTTATTGTGTTCTCTTTGCTGATGATGTCAAACTATTTAATACCACTAACAATACTTCTATCCTTCAAGATGACCTTGACTTTGTTTCCGATTGGTCTAAAACTTGGCAACTCCAAATCTCAAACCAGCAAATGCTCAGTCTTACATATTGGAAAAAAGAACCCTATCAACAAGTACAAGCTTGATGGTCATTACCTTACTGACGACCCCCACCTTGTCAAAGATCTTGGAGTCTTCATATCAAATGATCTAAATGCCAAAGCCAACTGCAACTACATAGCAAAAAAGGCTCTAAGAATTGTAAACCTAATTTTACGCAGCTTCTTTTCCAAAAACTCTACACTACTAACCAGAGCATACAAAACATTTGCCAGACCTATTCTTGAATACAGCTCACCTGTCTGGAACCCATACCACTTCTCTCACATTAATACAATTGAACGCGTCCAGAAATATTTTACAAGAAGAGTTCTTCACTCCTCTGAAAACAACAAAATATCTTATACCACCAGGCTTGAAATCCTGGGATTAGAAAATTTAGAACTCCGCCGACTTCGATATGACCTGTGTTTAACACAAAATCATCTATTGCAATATCCTTCCTCTAAAAGACTACTTCAGCTTCAATCGCAATAATACAAGAGCAAACAATAGATTCAAACTTAAGGTCAACCGCTTCAAACTTGATTGCAGAAAATATGACTTCTGTAACAGAGTTGTTAACGCTTGGAACTCATTACCTGACTCCATAGTCTCTACTCAAAATCCCAAAATCTTCAACCAAAAACTGTCTAGTATTGACCTCACCCCATTCCTAAGAGGACTATAAGGGGCGTGCATAAGAGCACAAAAGTGCCTACCGTTCCTGTCCTATTATTCCTTTCATTATATCAAATTAACACAACTGTTGCATACTTTTATTTATATATATATATATATATACACATACATACATACATACATACATATATATATATATATATGTTTTCTGAGGTTTTCACGGGTGTTTGTATGTAGGACTTTGGTTGTTCGGGTTTTCTCCCGTGTAAAATTGGAAATGTCTTGGCAACGTTTCGACGAAGTCTCATTCGTCATCTTCAGGCTTCAGCTTCGTGCTTCTGGGAGCAATGTGTGATCGTAGCTGTTTATATATATATTTCTTTTATGATGTGTTGTTTTTTATTTATGTTGATGTTTGTGTATACTGTTGTGACAAATGAAATAATTAAAAAAAAACCTTTTTTACCTGTGTATCAAGAGGCACATTATATACTTCAGCATCCAGCAGTACTGTACATGCACTAAAAGGCAAAGTCTGATTTGCTAAAGTTCTTGCTGCTCGATAATGGACACGTAGTACTTCTTGCTCATTGGAAACAATAAGTTTTTCCTAATTAAATCAAAAGACATATAATTTAGCTAAATCATATAATCTTTTATTAACTCAAAGATACATCTTATCACTCTGAAAACTAACCTATATACTTATGAAGGAATCCTGCTAAAAATATAGAATGCATTGTATTTTAAAATTCTCTTGAAAAAATGGAAACATTAAGTTCTCAATCAACCAACTTAATAATATAATTTCTTAAAATTTTCATTTAAAAAATGAAAACCTGTTAAAAGTGGTGATCAGTCAGTACACTTTATTACATTCTTACCCTTTCAATACTGTGTTGTAAACGAAGTTTCATCCTAACAACTTCTTGCTGTCTAAAGAGTTCCTTAAGTGGATCAGATAGTGATGGTGGTGGTGTGATCTGTGAAAGAAATATCACTTTGATATAAATCTGTATATGCAAAAGATATATATTCTGAATATGTAAAAGATACATTTGATGGGAGGTAAAAACTACAGTATGGGGGCAAAATGGGGGCAAAATTGAGTATAAAAATGAAAACCTCTTAAAAGTGGTGATCAGTCAGTACACTTTATTACATTCTTACCCTTTCAATACTGTGTTGTAAACGAAGTTTCATCCTAACAACTTCTTGCTGTCTAAAGAGTTCCTTAAGTGGATCAGATAGTGATGGTGGTGGTGTGATCTGTGAAAGAAATATCACTTTGATATAAATCTGTATATGCAAAAGATATATATTCTGAATATGTAAAAGATACATTTGATGGGAGGTAAAAACTACAGTATGGGGGCAAAATGGGGGCAAAATTGAGTATAAAAAATGAAACACTTGCTATATATTCTCTTGAACTTTTTAAAATACAGTAATTTTAAAATACACTGGGACCTAAGGTTGGGCTTGATGTAAGGTTTGGTTCTAGTAAAATTGATCGTTCATACAAAATTATTCTAAATACCTATAATCTTGCATCACCAATCCATTAGGCTCCCAAAAGTATCATCAACAATACACAACAGAAAAATATTACCATGCATTTAAAATGCTCTCGCCAGAAAAATATAAATAGGAAAAAAAATGTAAATTCAGACAAAAAGCCTATGCAATGTCCAGTTTTCTCATTTTTGCCAGCCTAAAGTTGTCTGCTGTAGCTGAAACCAATCCTGGAAATTTTCCTTCCCTAATGAATGTGTGTACACACACACTTGTATGTATACAGACATAATCAGCAGTCACTCCAAAAAAATCAGGGCCAGGTCAAGGATGACATACAAATATAAAAATACAAGTAATATAACAAAGAATTATTAAATGCAATAAATAACTAATTAAAATTGCTTGTAAAGGAAGATAAAACTTTTATAAAACAAATCCCACATCTATATCTATCTATATCTATCTATCTATCTATCTATCTATCTATCTATCTATCTCCAACCATTCTTTCTCTCAAACACAAAATGTCACATAGAAAAACACACATGTACTCGTATGTGTTCCCTATTCTTTTTTCTGAAAAATAGCAAGAAACAGCCAAAAAGACAAAGGCTAAAGAGAACAAGGAAGAAGGAAAGAAAAGAGAAAGGGGAGGAACGAAACCAACTGGAGATGAGAGAGAAGGGGAAAAGGTAACTGAACAAGGAAAGAGCGCAAACCCTTTATTAAAAGGGTCACAATTTCTTTGATTAAACACTCTCAAGTAATTGCTAATCTTTTCAGCAGTGAAGTTTGCTATTATTTCCACCTCCTGTTTCTTGTTTTCTCCTTTTTCTTTTTATCAGGCTGTCTTCATAGATATTTATGGGGGGAAGTTGTATATCTATGAATTGATATAGGATAAATAAGATGATTTTTCACCAAACTACTACATGATAACTAAACCAATTTGCATCCATTTTTTTGTACAAATGCTGATGAGCTATTCTTACTATGTATAGGAATTTATGCAATTAAAAAATGGAGGAATGTACTTGAGCAGGAACTGTCAGCCCAGGAGCATCTCCAAGTTGCATAGCACCTCTGAGCAAAGGAATGCAACCATATTCAAAACCAAGTATTACCCTGGAATAATTTAGCCAAAGTCAACCAGTTTTGAAAAGATTCAATCTAAGTCTGTTCCTCTCTATCCAGATTCTGACATTCTCCAAATACATGATTTCTCCTGTATCACCTGTCAGATGAGGGGCCAAATCAGCTGGTTGTACCATGTGCAATTTTTCATGATGCAGTCAAGATACCTTTTTAAAATTCTTTATTTGCATAATATGCATTTTATATTTGTTGTAGGAGCGAATATATGAGTAAAACATGATTGTGTCTGAATATTCTGAGTGAACATATGAGCAAGATAAATACCAATATTGTTAACTTACAATGAAGTGGAGTTCTGAAAGCAATAACTAAGAGCCAACAATTAATTCTATAGTAACTCAAATTTCTAGTTACTTACAGTTGGAATGCATATCTTGCTCAGGGGATTGCCATCTAGGAGGTATGATCCATTGAAGGTTACATATTCATCATAATACTGGGGTGCTTGAGGAATAACGCTACATAGTAATTTACGTTTCTCTTCTATTTTCTTTCTTATATGCAAATATTCAAAATATGGATTTGCTCTCTCTGAACTGTATGGCTGAATCTCTTCTAGTTTTAGAGAGTCTACAACAGCTGCCAGAGACTGATGAGTTTTTTCTTTAGCTTGCATTAAAGATGCATTTATTTGAACAGGCTGAGGAACACGTGACAACTTCCTTTTACGTGGATGATGTGGCTGAGCATCATCTTCCTCAGTTAATCTTATCCGTCCTTTCAAAGAGGCCAATGAATCAAAATCTCTTTCTGAGATCTGGGAGCAACCAGAAAGGTTCTGCTTACTTTGATTAGCAAGGATATTTGCTCTATTCCTTGTAATTCTTTGAGGAATTTCATAGTGTTGTGCTTTGGGATCTTCTACGGCTTCTTCCAATTCTAATTTAATAATTGGACTAAATTTATGTACTTCATGTCCAGTTAACTGTGAATGGCTTTCCAAATTAGGCGGTAGGTACTGTTGCCTGTCTTCCATTGAATTGTTTTCTGCACTGTCCATATTAAAAAAATTTCTATTGTACTCATTTGTAATTCCTTTCAGTGTTCTACCATTTAGATCTTGAAGATCTAGGTCATTTTTATTACCAGCCATATGGGATGAACAGATGTCAATGGAATGGGCTTTTTCACTTTGGAACTGAATGTCAATTACACTATTATCAAGTTCTTCAGCTTGTGACGTTTTATAAATGAGCTTACTTACTGCAGATGGATTTGCACTAGAGTGTAAGCGAGGATCATTTGCAACAAAATCCTTTTCAAAATTTTGTGAAATATCTTTAGTAATATTTTCAGGATAAACTGTGATAAGCATATCTGCTTTTTTGTTGTTTGACAAAAAGACACTTTTTTCTATCTTTTTTTTGCTGGCAGCATCTATGTCTAAGATTGAATTGCTAGGTTGAATGGAACTTTGTGGGTTCTTAATCAGAAGCTCTTGGATGTTTGCATCTGACAAAGCTATATGCTTTGACATATAAATTGTATCTGTGCTTGGCTGAATCTGAGAAGGGCAACATGATTGAACAGGCAAAAATTCTGCCATTTCCTGGGATGTAGGATTTGATATATTTTCAGCATGATGATAAAAAGATTCAGAACTTTTCTGCTCTTTTATAGTTTTATTTTCAAAATTAGTTATGGCTGAGGCATTCGATGCATCAAGCTCACAGCCTGAATAATTTGAACAGGAACACTCACTATTTGATGAAATAAATCTATCCAAAGGCACATCCCATGTTTTACTTGATGGAGTCGTATTATTATGTTCTAAATATGTATGACTTTCTCCTGATGAGCTTGAAGGAGCAGTGTTTAATGCATTAGGTTTATGAACAGGTCTACTTGGGGATAAAGCAGAACTGGAATACAAGTTGGTCAGTCCATTCTGGGAATCCTTTTCAAGCAAATTGCAACATTCATGTTTAGGAAAAGAATTATAACTTTGAACTGAGAGCAAAGTACTGTGATTACTTTCTTCTGGTACTCGGGACTGTTTTGTATTTTCATAAACAGCTGGCATACTGCATCTTCGCACTTCTACAACTGGTCTGCAATCATTTATAACAAATTTTACATCTTCGACTGATGCTGATCTAATATAAGCTGGAGGAAGTCTGTTTAAAGTAGATGCTTTATTGCGCTCTGGCAAATCTGACAAACTATCATTCTCATAGTTTGCAGGTGATTTGGCACTAGGCAAAAATGGTGAATGTGAAAAAGACATTTGAGAATCAGACCCTTCAAGCATAAAATCTGAATCATACTCAGCAACAGGTCTTGGAGGAGTTACTGTAGTATGACAAGAATCCTCTGAGCTAGCAATTGAAATCATGGATATTGATCTGGAGGTTAGTCCAGTTTTTTCACTTTCTGATCTAGGAGACCTACTTAAGCTACTGTCCAATGCTAGGGATGGTTTTCCACTAGAATTTTTTATATCAACTGACACTGATCTACTGCTGGTAGCATCTTTTAGCTGCTTATCTTTCCCAGAAGCATCTGATAATTCTGAGCTTTTTGAACGAATCAATTCTTTGTTCTTTGATTCAGTAAGTGAATATTTTATTTTATCCTTATCTTTTATTTTATTAAGTTCGGTACAGGATCGATTCTTTAATCTTTCTTTTTCCTTCTGTTTTATTTTTTCTTTGTGTTTTCTATGCCACTGTTCAATTTCCAGATCTTTAAGACTAAGCATTCTTTCAAAGCTTGTCTGCATCAAGTCATCATTTAATAATCTCTTTTCTTTAGGTCGAGTGTCTTTAGACACTGGTAATGGTTTAGATTTAAGTTTTTCAGTTTCAGATTTCAATTTAGATACATTATTTTGTTGCATTTTATCTTTATATTTGTCACGCTCTTTGTATCTGTCAATATCTTTATCTTTTTTATCCTTCTCTCTTCCGTCAGGAGTTTTCAGCAATTCATCCTTTGGCTTCTCTTTTAAGAATAAAGTTTTTTCACTATTGCATTTTTTCTCTTCTGTTGTTTGTTTCACGTTTGTAATTACTGAACTATCACGTTCTTTTGGTTTCTCTTTTTTTTCCATTTCTTTTTCTTTGTTTCTACTCTTTTCCATTTTAGAATATTCACTATCCTTTTCAGAACTCTTGCATTTCTTATCATTGCTGGTTTTTTCTTTAGATTCCGAAAAGTATCTATCATTTTTTTCTTTATCGTGCTTCTTTTCGAATCTTTCTTTGATTTTTTCTTTGTCATCAAGCTTTTTAATAGTATTAAAGCTTTTTAACTTATCATGTTCTTTGTTTGTTTTTTCTACCTGTTGAATGTAAATCTTTTCTTTTTCTTTTATTTTTTCATTTTCAAGAGAATCTGATTTATCCTTTTCTGCTTTGTGTTCACATTTTACTCTTTTCTCTTTATCTGTATTTTTTCTTTCTGTTTTTTCAATAGAAGAATTTCGCTTTTCATTTTTTTCTCTGTGATCCTTTTTTTCTTGTTTATCAATGTCCTCCTTCTCTATTACAGTTATATTTGATGACATATCCCTAACACCTAAACAGAAAAAATCTGCTTCTTTATCAAGAAATATGTTATGTTCTTTTGTTTTCTCTTCCTTTTCATTTTCTTTTTTAGTTTTTTCTCTTTCTTTTTCTTCTCTAAAATTTTTATCTTTTTGAAAGCTTCTCTCTTTCACATATTTGTCTTCTTTAATTAGAATCTTTTCCAATTTAGATTTCTTCTCTGACATTTGAGGATCATGGTCTACAGCTGACATATCTTCTGCCTCATCACTTTTGAAAAAATTTTCTTTCCAAAATTCTCTATCAAACTCAACATTCCTCTGGACATCCTTGGAATTCTCCTTATGCTTATATCTTTCTTTCTCTCCATCCTGTTCCTTTTTATGCTTATCCCTATCCTTTTCTTTATGTTTCAATTTATGCTTTTTAAGCATTTTCCCCTCCTTGTCAGTCTTCTTCATCATAGTGTCAGAATTTTCAGAGATTGGACTGTTATCTTCATCTTTGGACTGTTTAGGACTGGATTTCTCACTAAATTCTAAAATAAATTCTTTCTGATGCTTACTTTTGTCTCTGTTCTTGTAAGACTTATTACTAGAATTTTCTAAAAGAAAATCAGTATCTGCATTATGGTCATATCGAATTAATTCAGATTGTGAAGTTGCCTCTGATCCTTCTGGAGATAAACAAATTTTAACATTTTCTTGTTTAAGTGTTGAAGACTGTTTTTCATTAATGCCACATGGATGTTTAGGGGATCTACTAGGAGTAATATGGAGTAAGGACAAAGAAGAATCCTCTTTCGGGCTAAATGTTTTTCGGAAATTATCATCTTCTTTGCTTGTGTCTAATGATTCTAACAGAGAAACACCCAGGTTTGTCAATCTGGAATGATCTTTTTCCTGTTTTAATTGCTGATTTTCTTTATTTTTGCTTTGATTTTTTACTTTTCTTTTAACTTTTCCTTTTTGTTTATATTCATTATAAACATATTCTTTTTTAGTCTTTGCATCAGAATTTGAAATTTCTGTAACAGTACATGAAGGAGATGATATTTTTTTGTCTTGAAGAATGTCTTCATCTGAACTTTCAGAACTTGAATACAGGACTCTGGAAGGTTTCTGTTTTTTATTTTTAAATGTTTTTGGAAATGATAGTTTTTCCTGTGTAAGGAATAAGTTACTTTGTTCTGTTTCAGACATATCTTCTTTTCTCAGATCTTTCCGTGGAATATGTCTATCATCTATAATTTTCTTAACTTCTTCATCATCGTCATCTTTGAATTCATATTCATCAAGAGCTGATGGAAGAGATGTTTTATTAGAAACATGTTTGTTGTCATTAGCTAGAGATTCTTTCTCTGTCTCAGAATCCATATTGCCTTCTATGCTGGAAGGATTTACAGATGGTGCTTCATCAAGATCTAGAATAGAAAAACAGGTTGCTGCTATGTTCATTCCTTTACTATTAATGGCAATAAATCTTATATATTTATCATGCATTTTCATTAGCTCAAATTATTGTAGTATAAATTAAGATAGAAGTAAATATGAAATGTGCTATTTTAAGAAAAATTATATAATAAAACATTTATATTTAACATGGAATAATAGTTATTTGATAAGTATAAACTTCAAATTCAAAAAAACCATTATATTATGTGTTATTTAAGACTTTCAATTCATTTTACTTACTATGAACTATAATCTAGTTATGTTATTGTTTTCTTATCATGCATTATTTATTGTATTTAGGTTCTTTTTTCCCCTTACCATAGATGTCTTATTGTGTTTTATACTTTTTCATGCCACAAGTTTAAATGACAGGTATATACAATAACAATATCTATGATAATTCTATATATACACTAAAAATATAAACAAACATCAGAAATAGCTGGAACAACACGCCCAAAAAGGTTTTTTTATTGCACTATAATTCTCTTACTATAATATCCCAATTTCTGCTTCAATGACAAAAGCTAGGACCTACAGGTGTAAGGACCTCCTCCTTTGAAATAATTACATATTTTACAAAATTAAAATATGTATTTTTACTTCTGTATCTGTCAAGAAGGATACTTTTTGAAGACACTTGAAATAATCAAGCAAAGCTATTTTATCCATTCCTATTTCTAAACACAGCAGTTGAAAAAAATGTACATTTTATTTAATTTAATGGATTAACAAAATATTTCTGTTCATATTTACAATGTTTATTAATAAATTTTACATATATACCATTTTCAATTTATTATGTCAAATTCTCCGGGTTAACTTAAAACTTGCAAGTTCTTTGATGTCAGCATTTAGCAACAGAGAACCCATTTGCAAATCCCTACTTGTGCTAGTATTTTGAAATATTACACAATTTAAACATATTATATACAAACACATAGTTAATTTAATATCATTTTTTCTGACCTGAACAGCCATCTTCATCATCAGAAATAGGAACTTCTCTTTTCAGTAATAGTTCCAGTTCTTCTGTTTCTGCTACATCTACAGGTCTTTCTCCATGTTTATTGGCTTGAAATGGATTACCACCATGTCGGAGGAGCAACTTCACAATCTGAAATATTAGGTTCATTGCAACTAAAAGCCCCATTTTAAAAAAGTTTGATCAGGAAATAAACTGAAAAACTAACCTGTATTTTTAACACTCTTAGCCTTAAAAATGCCCCATATTATACTGATTCTATCAATAAATTATAGAATGATAGTTATGATCAAAACCATTGAAATCCTCATACTTCTTATATGGAACATGTCATCTTTGATTACTCTAAAGCAACTTTTGAAGTTGTATTAGATTTATTCTTTTTTAAAAAAAACACTGAATATTTATTAGCCTACAATTTTAAAGGATTTTTACATAATAACCTTATAATCAATTTCTGCCAGCTAAATAAAAACAGGACTTGGCAGAACTTTAAATACTCTATCAAAGCAAATATTATACCAAAACATGACACATAAAAAGGCTTTGACATAACTTGAAATATGTCATCAAGACAGATATTTTTTATCAAAACATAATAGAAGTAGTATTAATGCTTTTGAACTTTAGTGTTGGAAAATACCAGACAGTTGCCGGGGGGCGGTGGGGAATAACCGATCAAATCAACCCCGAATTCTTACTTGAAATACAAATGACAGGCTCAGATTATTATATTTTGTCATATTATATGAAAACCTAACTCCCTGGAGAAGTCTATAGTACTGGAATAGATGGAAGAAAAAGAAGAACAAGCAGCAAAATGGATGGACTTACATTCAATGGCAATGGGTACATTATGGGAGGACCAGGTTGGGGACAGATTCTCCTGGATAAAATCTATATGGTTGCTAAGAGTCAACACTGATTTGACCCCTAATAAATTTCCCTTTCGTCGGACAAGCTTCCATTCCCTGCTTCTCTATAAACTGAGATATCAGACATTGCATACTGAACTGTCCATATCTTGCTCTTTGCCTTCACAACTTAATAAAATAGCTTTTCCCTCATAAAGGTTCTTGAAACATTCACCTAGGAAGATTGTCTATGGCTGTGATGGCGAACTTATGACATGCGTGCCACAGGTGGCACAAGTAATCATATCAGTGGGTACCTGAGCTCAGCTCTGCCAGCTGATTTTCGGGTCTTCTGGGCCCACCAGAAGTAGGGAAACAGGCTGTTTCCTGCCTCCAGAGGGCCTGGGTGGTGTGGGGAAGGCCCGTTTTTCTCCTGGCTCCAGAGCCTCTCTATGAGTCTGGGGAGGGCAAAATCGGCCTTCCCCACCCCCCAGAGGCCAGAAACAGCCCGTTTGCCAACTTCCGGTTGGACAGGAAGTGATGTTTTTTGCTGTCCCCAGCCTCCAGAGCCTCTATAGAAGTCTCTGGAGGCTGGGGACAGCAAAAAAGTCACTTCCTGTCCAACCGGAAGTTGGCAAATGGGTCATTTCTTGCTCCAGAGGGCCTCCTGGGGGGGGTGGGGAAGGCCGTTTTCGCCCTCCTCATACTCATAGAGAGGCTCTGGAGCCAGGTGAGAGAGAAAAATGGCCCTACTGGGCCATTGCATTCCAGGAGCAGGGGGAGTGGGGGGGGGTCACGTGCGCATGCGCAGGGCACATAGAATTATGGGTGCACGCGTGACCCTTCACCCCCCTCCTGGCATGCGATGGCAAAAAGGTTAGCCATCACTGGTCTATGGGGATCATCAGTGTCCCAAAGGTGCTTTTTTTAAAAGGTAATTGGACTTTCTGATTTTTCTTGAAGACATTTCATTTCTCCTTCAAGAAACTTCTTTGGTTCTTCAGAATTGAAGAAGCTTCTTGGATGAAAAGTAAAATGTCTTTCAGAAAAATCAAAGTCCAATTTCCTTTTTTAAAAAAGCATCTTTGGGATACTCATGACCTGGATGACTGAGAAGATCTATGAAGATTCTGTGTTTCCTTTGCAGGCTTCTTTCCCCAATGGCATTATTAGCGTATATTTTACAGACAAAATAGTTGAGCTATATTGTGTAATTCTTTTTTATTGCCATATATATTATGGTTATGATTGTATATGAATTGAATCTCTATCTGAATAGATACCTTGAAATGCACAGTAAAATAAACACCATTGCCTTTGCCAGTGATGTTGGTTACAAATTATTCATATCCAAGGGCCTAAATGATAATATAGGATTCCGTTGCTATATTCTGTTTAGTAAGCTTTGATTATTAAAAATAAACACATATTATGTATTTAATTTTTCCATGAATGATACCTACCTTCCTATGTCCACTGCTTGCAGAATCATGGAGTGGTGTGTCATCATCTAAGCCTTGAGTATTTACATCTGCCCCTGCTGCTATCAAGACCTTAGCAACATCATAATAACCAGCATTACAGGCTTCATGAAGAGGTGTCCAACCTATAACAAAAGGCAAAACATAATTTTAATTTTAATGTTTCGCCTTTCCAATTTTTTGGAATGCAAATAGTACAAATATATTTTTATAAGTAAGCTTTAAGTAATTTTAAAGCCAGAGTATTATTTTGTTTCATACATTGCACATGATACAGTTTGTCAGACCTGTACTTATTTCATTGCATTTTTTAAAATCAAAATATGTTATTCTTTGTTACTTCACTTTTGGGGTTGTACTAATGCCAGCTACTCCCAAACTACTTATACCTAGTGGACCTGGATAAAAGTCCTGCAGAAGAGGAATTCTGTCCCATCTAGTTTCTATTTGAAAAGAGGACATGTTTCAGTTTCCAGGTGAAACGCTTATTTCCAATTATAGCTAGGCTCTAGAACTCAAGTGAGAGGTGGGACGATGACTATTACTCATTTCCCTGCTTCTGAGAAACTCTAAATATTTGAATTCACCGTTTTAAAAAACTTATATTGTAAAGAATCTTACAGTAAATCTGGAATTCAGTTTTATGTTTGATAAGGGATCAATCATTTTATTAATTGTAAAATAGATAAGATAGTCTTAAAACTGACTACTCATCAAACTTACCTGCAAAATCTTTCACGTTCACATTTGCACCAAGACTAATTAATTCTTTAACTTGTTTAACATCACCTCTAATGGCAGCTGTATGTAAGGGTGTTTCTCCTCGTTCATTTCTTTTGTTAACTTTATCTTTTTGGCGTGATGAGGAGCTTGGAGTTTTCTTTTGTGTGGTCACTGTTTGTAAAGGGTGATTTAAATTAGGATCTACAAAAGCAAAGTTTAAAGTATGAAATCAGTAAAAAAAATCAAAATGAATGTTAACAAATTCATTATTCAGATATGTAAACACATACTCCACTTCTCATTCTTTCTCTACATTCACATTCCCTCTCCCTCCCTCCCTCTCTCTCTTTTAGTGTGATGATTAAGGCATTACACTAGAAACCATAAGATTGTGAATTCTAATCCCACTTTTAAAATAAAGCCAGTTGGTTGACATTAGACCAGTCATTGTCGCTTAACTTTAGGAAACAGACAATGTCAATTCATTTCCAAAATCTTGCCAAGAAAACTGCAGAGACTTGTGCAGGCAGTTGCCAGGAATCAAGACTGACTCAAAGGTCCCACCCCCCACCCCCAAAAAAGGGTAGGCAGAGGAAAATGCTGCGATTGCTTCATTTCTCAATTTTAAAAACAAAACTGTTGTGAGTCAATGATATACAATAAAACAAAATGAATGCAGTTAAATATAAAAAAACCTGAATCTAAACGGCTTAATATTAATTGCTGTTGAAATACAACCTAACATTTGTAAATAGTTTATAATCAGAATAAACTGCATTTTTGTTGATACCTGATAGATTAAATTTTAGTGTTAGTTTTAAATAAAACTCCAAAATAGTATTGTCAAATTAAAAATAAAAATAATTTAATTGTCAAATCAAGTCATGACTTGAATACTTTATTTTATTCTGCAACTACTTAAGATAGTTAATCCACAAATCAAATCCATGTTTGTGTATTAGGATACTTTAGTAAAGGTTTTTGTCATGAAGGGTATCTCAGGATTTGTCATGTTACATTAACTGTCAGAGTACAAGTGAAATAATTCATTTTTTAAAATAATGTTGACCTATTATCCCACTCATCCCAAATCAGGAGTAAATTGCAGTGCAGTTCCAATTAAAATCCAAATGTCCTGCTATGTTACCTTACCCTCTACATGCCTTTGTTTCGAGAGTCATATACAAATGGAAAGAATTCTGCTATTACCTGGGCTGTTGTCTCTTGCAGTCATCTGCATAAGAAGGGCCATCTGTTTACGTTCTGATAATGGATAACCAAAAAGAATGCTAACAGGTGCAGTTTTTTTATTTCCAGCTTCCTTTTTCATTTTCTTCTTTTCTGGGACTTCTTTCTCTGGAAATACCAGTAGACTCATAAGAGCAGCAAAATATTCCCAATTATAGCAGATTCTAAATAAAATAAACATCTTCAATTTGGGAAAATAATTCCCTAAAGCTGTTAAATGACTTCCCCATGTTGGTGGAAATCCAAAAACATTAAATATTTCCACTGCCTGAGTACTGAGTATATGAGAAGTACATAGAATGTTGGTCATAAACTTTGGAGAGACAAATTTAAATACATGAAAAGCAACACTTTTTACTCTAGGACACTGATTTAGTCAATACAACTAAGCTCAACTATGCATACAAGCCTTATACAGTAGAGATTGTAAAAGAACCTTATTTTATCAATATAAACTCCTAAAAATGGATGTATAGCTGGAAAAGTGGTACTGAACTGCTTCTTCATTGTTTATACACACATGCACGTATACATATATATTATACTATATATTAGTGTGTGTGTGCGCGTGCGCGCAGATCGATAATGTAATGGTTACAGCCAGTGGTGAAATCCGGCCGGATCTATCCAGCTCGCGTGAACTGGTAGGGCTGGCAGTGGGAGACTCCGCCCACCCACTGGGACATCATTATCTTTTTGACCCTCTGCTTATGCACAAAAGGTTCTGTGCATGTGCAGAAGAGGTGTGCGTGAAAGTAGCGAGCATATGCACTCATATTTCCGAACCGGTAGCGAAGGTAGGTGCATTTCACCGCTGGTTACACCATTGGCTTTGATGTGGGAGACCAGAATTCGAATCTCAGCTGGTACCTAAACATACCAATACATGTCCTTGAGCAAGACACTTCATCTGCCTACCCCAAACATGAGAGTGACACCTGGATCAACAAGATCTGAGTCTGCTGTTGGGGAACCAGGACAATCTGACAATAAGTAGATTACTGGAACAAACCATAAATGGACTAGGTAACAGAATCTTGAACTGATGAATGCTATTACAACTGTAAACTTAATGAGAGGGGATATATGAAGCATTTAAGGGAGGTAAAGGTAAAGGTAAAGGTCCCCTCACACATACGTGCTAGTCGTTGCCGACTCTAGGGGTCAGTGCTCATCTCCGTTTCAAAGCCGAAGAGCCAGCACTGTCCGAAGATGTCTCCGTGGTCATGTGGCCGGCATGACTCATGGATGGACAAAAGACCTATATCAACACTAACTGAAAAACAGCTAAATTATCTGATTTTTCAAAATAGTAAAGGGAAGCTTCTCTCTCCGTTTGAAAAAGACTAACTACCAACATAACATACCAGACTCAAGAAGACCTACTAGATATGCAGCCAACACCTGAAGCAGGAACATCACTGTCACCTTCATCTTTACAGAGCAGAGCAGAGCAGCTGATGTGATTCATAAGATCATGGATAAAGTAGCCTGTTTCCCCCAAAATAAGATATCCCCTGATAATAAGCCCAATCGGGCTTTTGAGCGCATGGCAATAAGGCCAAGCACTTATTTCAGGGTTCAAAAAAATATAAGACAGGGTCTTATTTTCGGGGAAACACAGTAGCTGTAGTCAACCTTCAAGACCAGTTACCAAGACTCAGTGGAGAAGTACCATCCAACAGTATGCTAAAAGATGCCAATAGAGCCTTCACAACAATTCCTATGACCACTATAACTCAAACCAATGAACTGATATACTGTATGCTACAACCTCTGTAATGCTGGAGATGCTTGGCTACATGATAAAGAACAACAGTACATGCCCACCCCCACCCTCCAGAAAATGAGGTTAGAGGCTAAGATCAAGGCAACTTAGAGATTAGTCAGCTGGTGTGAAGGGTGTGAAGATTAAAGATATGATTTGGCAACTGAAAAAATACAAGGGCCTGACTTCATCTGAAGCTTTATTATTTATTTATTTATTTATTTATTTAATCAAATTTGTATACCGCCCTATCTCCCGAAGGACTCAGGGCGGTTCACAGGCCAATAAAAAACATATAAATACAGATTAAGATCACAATTAAAAAACTTATTCTAAAGCCAAATTAATTAAAATGATATAAATACTAAAACCAATTAAAATCAATATAAATTTAAAACCTAGTCCAGTCCTCCGCAAATAAATAAATATGTTTTAAGCTCGCGGCGGAAGGTTCGGAGGTCCGGAAGTTGACGAAGTCCTGGGGGGAGTTCGTTCCAGAGGGTGGGAGCCCCCACAGAGAAGGCCCTTCCCCTGGGTGTCGCCAGACGACACTGCCTAGCTGACGGCACCCTGAGGAGTCCCTCTCTGTGAGAGCGCACGGGTCGGTGAGAGGTATTCGGTAGCAGTAGGCGGTCCCGTAAGTAACCCGGCCCTATGCCATGGAGCGCTTTAAAGATGGTTACCAAAACCTTGAAGCGCACCCGGAAGGCCACAGGTAGCCAGTGCAGTCTGCGCAGGATAGGTGTCACGCGGGAGCCACGGGGGGCTCCCTCTATCACCCGCAAGAGCCGCATTCTGAACTAACTGCAGTCTCCGGATGCCCTTCAAGGGGAGCCCCATGTAGAGAGCATTGCAGTAATCCAGGCGAGACGTCACGAGGGCGTGAGTGACCGTGCATAGGGCATCCCGGTCTAGAAAGGGGCGCAACTGGCGCACCAGGCAAACCTGGTAAAAAGCTCTCCTGGAGACGGCCGTCAAATGATCTTCAAAAGACAGCCGTTCATCCAGGAGGACGCCCAAGTTGCGCACCCTCTCCATCGGGGCCAATGACTCGCCTCCGACAGTCAGCCATGGACTCAGCTGACTGTACCGGGATGCCGGCATCCACAGCCACTCTGTCTTGGAGGGAGAGACCGCTACACAAAGGTACTGGCTGCCAGATAAGGAAATATGCTAGAAAAGCAGAGGCCAAGAAGATAAATGTCCTGTTCTCCAAAGAACCATCCAAAGTGTACTCAAAACTGCAGTGCAACAACACCGTAACAGCAGATCTATCAACAACAGAAACTGAACAGTATTGGAAGAAAATATAAGAGAAACAGCAGACACATAACACCAGTGCAAAATAACTGCAGGATCCAAGATCAGACAAAATTAATTTCCCAGAACAGGAACCAGTCACCATCATGTTAACAGACATCCAGCAAATAACTACACCTATTGCCTAAAAAGAATCAGCAATTGCATGAATGATGCAACACAGATGAACCAACTGCTAACAGCAGGCTCCCACCCAGCCTGACTAATACAAGGAAGGACAGTACTGGAAACAAATCCATCCAACTACCAACCAATAACCTGCCTTCCCACAACACAGGAAGTCCTATCAAGCCATATGGTACAGGACTATATGGGCCAGTATATGAGTACAGCTCAGAAGGGCATTGGGAACCAAACCAGATGCTCTTGACATCACATAGTCATAGATCAATCATACAACACTCAAGATCTAGAAAGATCAATCTGAACACAGCCTGGATTGACTACAGGAAATTCAATGCCACACCCATGGATTTGTGAATGACTGGTGATGATATACGAAGTCAACAAGACAGTAAGGACTGTCTCTTGAAAAATCACTTTTTGGACAACCATGACCTGGATGACTGAGAATCTCCACAGACCTCAAACTCTGAGGCTTCTGGTAGAAGACAGATATTGAAGAAGAAACACACCCTCATGAGAGTGAGAGAATATTTTTTTAAACTAAAAACTATTTTACTTATTTTCATAATGGAACATTATGATTTAAAATAATATTTCCCTGCATTGGCAAAAACAGCTGGGAAAAAATAATTGGGGAAAATGGAATACAGAAAAATAAGACTTCAGCATTTCCTTTGTTCCTATAACATTTTTCACATAATGCCATATTCTATAAATATTTTACTTGACGTGTTGGTTTATTTAACAATTGGATTTAGCTTGATCATATGACTTATATCATGTGATACAAAATAAATATATTCAGAAATAATATAGCAGGATAGTAATTTCCATATCTTCATCCTAAATAAATATAATTTTCATAGGAAATTCATAAATAAAATTATTTTTATAATTGAGTTTCATTGTCCTTGTTAACTGTACTTTTGCCATAATTATAATTTGTAACATGTTTATGAATAAGTATACGCATACTGATATTTTTTATATGGTATTTTTCTTGGAAGCAACATTATAACATGAAGAAAAATGTACTGTTAGTAATATCACCGCAGATTTAAAAGCATTATGATTCAGTTACTTATATAACTCTTTACAAATTTGTCAACAGGATTTATTCTGATTTTATTATGATTTATAGGACAGTAAGTTGAGTTCCCAATTATAACTACATTATCTCGATATTCCTTCATAATAAACCAATAATTGTGAGATCAGGTACACCAACTGGATGTACATGGAACCAGGAGAGAATTGATGGGACGCCATGTTTACTCTAAAGATGAAATGAGGTGAGGCTTAATATGCACCAATCAATAACTTCTCAATGTTTTTTGCACCTATTTTAATCAGCAATTCTTCTTACAGTCACATGACTTAATTTCTCATCTTTTACTGGGCTATACATTTTTCTTCAAACCTCAATGATTTTATCTAAGAAATCTTGAAATCTCTTCCCCATTCACTGAACACAGAGAAAAGTACACAAAAATAAAAAGATATTTTGTCTGCAGTTTTGTAACAAAATATAATAGGAAAAAACTTACAGTGATGTATTTGTTATTACATAGTGTAGGAAAATGAAATTCTTCAATAAAAATAGATTTTTTTGGTTTTTTAAACATCACATAAACTTACTGTTAATTATGGACCTGTTGTATTGTATCAAAAGTATGTGAAACCTGAAAAATGCTTTTGCTATGGATAAGATTTTTTCTGTACTATATATTGCCTTTCAAACTAGATTTAGTAACAGAATTCCCTTTTCCCTTTTATTTTTTTCTGAAAATAAATTATATATTGAGCAACAATGCCAGAGTAATTTACATCTTTAATGCTGTCATTGTATTAGTTTGGCATAGCTATGAGTAAAAAGTAGAATTGCCATGTTTATTAGCCTGAATGTCTTGCAAGTGGTGCTTTTGTAAACCTAATGAAACAGGGAGGTCAAGGTTGTTTGGCATGATTTATCATTTGTAAATTATTTTCTAAGAAATACATACATTGTATTACATTTGCAGAAATCATCTTTAGCAACAGAAGCATTAAGAACACTTTTACAATTATTTTACAGACCAATACAAATACTTAAACGCAGCTCAGAATCTGAGTTCTCAGAAGTTTTTTTTGCCAATGGAAGTTTCGTTGCTGTTTCCACCCTAGTGCTCCACTTCTGCCTGACAAAAACTCTACTGGTTGCAGAAAGTGGGTATATTATTATATATGGGCAACTAATCCCAAGCCATCATATCCCCCCATTCCTTAGGTGCTAGGACTGGACTTCTCAATTATGTTAGCCTGGAGTTAATGTAACAAATACTTAGCCCAAGTCAGATAAAAAGAGAAAAAAGTTAAAGAAAAAATATTTGCTAAATTGATATTATTCCCATCCCTTTTTGCCTGAGTTAATATAGCAATAGCACTTAGACTTATATACTGCTTCATGGTGTTTACAATGTCAGCATATTGCTCCCAACAATCTGGGTCCTCATTTTATCAACCTCAGAAGGATGGAAAGCTGAGTCAACCTTGGACTCTCAGGATTGAACTCCTGGCTGTGGGCAGTTAGCTGACATGTAAAGTTTTAGATGTGAAGCTAGATTTCCTGCTTCACTACCATCAATAAATTGTTCTACATATTACTTTTATATAAATGACTCAACTGTATATGCAATCAAAACTGCTATTGCTGATAAATTAGTGGTTACTTCATGGTAACTGCCGTATTCCTCCACAGGTGTTCACTGGAATGGAAAAATACTATAATAAAAGTTTAATCTGCATTTTTAATTTTCCAATGAAAAAAGTAATATTACGTTTATATTAATAAGTAAGTTATTTGCAGGCTGTTCACTAGTACAGAAAATAAACAACTACTGTGATGACATTAACAATTTTAAAGAAGCAACTATAATAAGTACACCTGGTAATCTATTTACCTGAATATGTCCTGCAAGAAGGGATTAATCTCTCCCCCCAGTTTTCATTTGTATGTCCTGGATCTGAATCTATAGAATGAAGAAGACATGGGAGAAAGGGGTGGAGAAGAGCAAGAGGAAGGAAGTGTGGCATACAAGATAGATACACTTCACATGATATTTTGGATTTTTTGTTAGCATCTATCTACCACCAATTACAGTGTCATTTAAAGATCCCTAACGAACTCTAGAATAATTCCTACTTGTATTAAACACACTGGTGATATCAAATAAATATAGATAATGTTATATTGAAATACTGAATAGTAATTCAAGGAAGCACATTAATGATGTAATTTCCTTTTAGTGCTTCACTTTAGTGCTGTTTTATATGAGTTATCTTCTTAACTAGTACCAGCTATCTCTTATTTATAAATTGACACACCTTTTTCAGGTGTTGATTGGCTCAGTAACTATCTGCTTCTAATTTATACCAAAAAACTTCACTGGTTTTCACTGATTCTATGCATATTTATTATATTTTGCTGATTAGGGAGAGGGGTGGATGAAGTGAAAGAAAAGTTTTTGCACAGATTTAGCTAAATCATACTTCTACAAGAATATTCAGATGAAAAATTTTCCTTCAAGAGATCATAAAGGTAAAGGTTCCCCTAGCACATATGTGCTAGTTGTTCCTGACTCTAGGGGGCAGTGCTCATCTCCGTTTCAAAGACGAAGAGCCAGCGCTGTCCGAAGTTGTCTCCGTGGTCATGTGGCTGGCATGACTAAATGCCAAAGGCATATGGAACACTGTTAGCTTCCCACCAAAGGTGGTCCCTATTTTTCTACTTGCATTTTTTATGTGCTTTCGAATTGCTAGGTTGGCAGAAACTGGGAGAAGTAATGGGAGCTCACCCCATGGGAGTTCACCCCATTACGCAGCACTAGGGAGTCGAACTGCTAAATTTCCGACCTTTCGATCGACAAGCTCAGCATCTTAGCTGCTGAGCCACCACGTCCCTTCAAGAGATCAGATAAAGTTTTAAATGTATAGTAAAGTTTTAAAGGTATAGCTGATATTCACTTTCATTTTTAAAAACTTAAATGTGCTAAACTGGAGAAAAGCCCTAAAGGACCACCAATATGAAATAGCGTCATTAGCGAGAACTGAGATAGTTCTATAACAAAATACAATTCGTTAAGATTTTTCCTTTTACTTTACCAAGGGCAAAAGATGGAATATCATTTTCTCATGCATTTTTTTTTCCGTGGAAGATAGACTGAATAATAGTGACTGGTCCAAATTGTTTTAGGGAATTTTCATACCTGAAGGTTGACTTGTACCTGGATTTCAATGGATCTAATCTAACACTTCAGCCACTATAACATAACTGCTTAATCATATTTGAAAATACGCTTTAAGCTTGTTTCATAAAATATCATTTTATTAAATCTAAAATGAAAATTATAATTTATTAAAACTAAGCCTAAATCGAGATTCAAAGAAAGTAGGATTAAATTAATTCACTCATTAAAGTTCTGCAAACCCATGAATAAATGTTAGTATTGCATAAGAAACATTTGATATTAAATAAGGATATGAAGCTAAATATATTGTATATGTTGTTTTGGGTCTCCTCAGTTTCTACATTATGCCTTCAGTCATGTTAAAACGAGTAAAAAATATAAAAACCATAATAAACTGCACCAAGGGCCAGTAAGCATATCTTAATATAATTTATAACAAATATTGTTTAATTTTCTTGGAAATTAGTTGAAGTTTTAAAAATAGTCAGAATATATTACACATTATCAGCAGCAACAAACATTAAAAATTATAAATTTCTGAGAGAAAAAAATTAATGCATGTATATGCTTTTTTAATTGCATCATGATTATTAAAAACTTAATTCATGACCATGGAAATCTGAATTAAATTTCCAAAATTATTTCTGGTTTTAAATATAGTTTGTTCTTACTAGTTAAATATTAAATTTATTTCTCTCATAAAAGCATGTTACTATTAAATAACAGAGGAAAACCTCAAATTAAAGAATATACAGATATAGGCACACAGACACCCACAAAGGAACATTTCAAAATCTTAAGAGATCATTAAGAAGCTGGAGAGTCGAGTTACAACTGATCTTCAATTTACAATCTTTTGTTTTGAGCCCAATCGCACTGAAAAAAGTGATTTGCAACTGGTCCTCGCACTTACAAATGTCACAGCATCCCTAGCATCATGTGATCAAAATTTAAGAGCTCGCCAACTGTCATGTATTTACAATGCTTGTAGTGTCCTGGGATCATGTAATTGGCATCTGCAACTTTCCCAGCTAGCTTTTGGCAAGTGAAGCCAATGGGAGAAGTCAAATTCACTTAACAACAGAATGATTCATTTAATCTGTAGTAATTTGCTTGATAAACTTGGCAAAAAGGATCATAAAATGGGCATGGCTCATTTAACAATCATCTTACTTGGCAATGAGAATTCTGGTTTCAATTGTGGTCATAAGTTGATGACTATGTATAATTTTGAATTTCCATTAAATCTAAAAGTACATTATTTGTTACAATGTAGATCATTAGATAACTAGTTTGGTGTAATGGTTAAAGTGCTGATCTAGAAACCAGAGATGGTATGCTCTTGGCCTCCCTTAAGCATGAAAATTGGGTGCATGATCTTTCTTTCTTTCAGCCCAATCAAGCTCACAAGGTTGTTGTTTTGGGAAAATAAGAGGCAGGAATACTAGATTTGTTCGTAACATTCAGCTATATATAAAAACGGTGGTATAAATATCAGATTATAATAATTTGTATAGAGACATTACTATACAAATGGCACAAATTATAGCATTTATGAAGATTTATGGTAATTGTTTAATATAACATAAATTTAAGTTTCTGTTCTGGACAACTTCAGCTGCAGTTATTATATTGAAGGGACAACTTCAACTTCAGGTTTTATATTAGGGCCTAGTCAGACAGAGGTTTTGACTATTGCATCTGCAACCTACAAAATAGCAGTTTGTAAACTGTAAATAGTAAATTTTACTATTAATAGATTGAATCACCCAGTTTTTGGGAGGATACCTGATGAGGCAAAAGACATGTGAAAGACACAATGTGGCTCAAAGCTTTTCTGTGTTTCTTGAAAGCAAAAATAGCTTCCTATGTTTCAGAAAACTATAGCAATTAGGAACCTCTAATAAGAAACTACACAAACCTGTCTAATCTTATTATTACATTTTTGGAAGCATTATAGGAAATATATGTTCATTCTTGACCAATTAAGCATTTCCTTCAAGATGGAAGAAAAGGAAAAAAGAGGATAAGATGGCTAAACTTAATTACAGTGGCAGTTTGGTGCAATATTGGAAGATCTGAAGGACTAGGTTGAGGACAAATCATTCTGGAGAAAATTTAGCTATATGGTTTGTTAATAATAACATCAAGTTCACGGCACATCACCATCACCACCATCATAACCATGACCCTGCTCTCACAGTGCTTTGAAAACCTCTTTCACCAAATCTTGCAATTTGTAGAAGTAAGCTTTTGAAAGGTGCTTTTTCAAGAGGCAACTGGACTTTCTAGTTTTTCTTTGAAGAAGCTTTATTTTTATTTATTTTTATTTATTTATTTTTGTCGCACAGTATATATAAGCATAAGCATGAAACATCTATACAACACATAAGCATATATATGAGTATGAGTATGAGTATGTAATAACTATATTAATTGGATATAACGAAGGAAAACAATAGGACAGGAACGGTAGGCACGTTTGTGCTCTTATGCACGCCCCTTACAGACCTCTTAGGAATGGGGTGAGGTCAATGGTAGATAGTTTTTGGTTGAAGCTTTTGGGATTTTGGGAAGAAACCACAGAGTCAGATAGTGTATTCCAAGCATTAACAACTCTGTTACTGAACTCATATTTTCTGCAATCAAGTTTGGAGCAGTTAACATTAAGCTTAAATCTATTGTGTGCTCGTGTATTGTTGCAACTGAAGCTGAAGTAGTCTTTGACAGGAAGGACTTTGTAATAGATGATTCTATGAGTTAAACTCAGGTCATGTTGAAGGCGGCGTACTTCTAAATTTTCTAGACCCAGGATTTCAAGTCTGGTGGCATAAGGTATTTTGTTGTATTCGGAGGAGTGGAGTACTCTTCTTGTAAAATATTTCTGGACACATTCAATTGTATTGATGTCAGAAATGTGGTATGGGTTCCAGACAGTCGAGCTGTATTCAAGAATTGGTCTAGCAAATAGATATGCTCTGGTTAATAGTGTAGTGTTTTTGGAGAAGAAGCTAGCAAGATTAGGTTTACAATTTTTAAAGCCTTTTTTTCGATGTAGTTTTTTTTTTTTTTGTTTACATTTATACCCCGCCCTTCTCCGAAGACTCAGGGCGGCTTACAATGTATAAGGCAATAGTCTCATTCTATTTGTATATATATATATTTTTTACAAAGTCAACTTATTGCCCCCCCAACAATCTGGGTCCTCATTTTACCTACCTTATAAAGGGTGGAAGGCTGAGTCAACCTTGGGCCGGGCTCGAACCTGCAGTAATTGCAGGCTTTGTGTTCTAATAACAGGCTTCTCTATTGCCTGAGCTATCCCGGTTACAGTTACAGTGGGCTTTGGCACTTTGATATGAAAACTCCAAGATCTTTAACAGGGTGGGGGGTCATCAGTAATGTAATGTCCATCAAGCTTGTACTTAGTGTTTAGGTTCTTTTTTCCAATATGTAAGACTGAGCATTTGCTGATTGAGATTTTTGCTCGGCAACTGGATGAGATTGGATTCTTGGATTCTTGGATGAGAAGTAAAACATCTTCAAAGAAAAAACAGAAAGTCCAGTTGCCTCTTGAAAAAGCACCTTTGGGACAACCATGACCTGGATGACTGAGAATCTCCCTAGATATTAAGCTTTAGAAAGATTACAAGAATGCACCCATTTGCCAAATGGTGTGAGGTGGATTCAGTAGGAAGGCTGTGCTCCTCAGCGGCTGGGCACACCTGATAGCAGCTGCAGAAAACTGCAAAGGTAAGTGGGACACTTTTTGTGTGCTGGGAATCTGTAACTGCTTGAGGTCTCCTTGTAGGCAGGGGAGCAACTGAGGCATCCTGGGCCAAGACAGTTTTATGCGTGCTGGTGGGCTGGATGGATGCATGAGATTGGGGAAGAGATAGCTGGGTAGGGATAGTTGCAGCACACTTTTGGTTGTAAATGCAAATAGACTGCTAAACCCCAAATTTTCATCATGTGATTCTGGGAGTGCAGCAACTTTGGGCAGAAATCATAAGTTCTTTCATTCAGCACCATCTTAATTTTGAAAAATTGTTGAACAAACTATTGTTAAGCAAGGGCTACCTGCATTTTGAACCAAGTTAAATTTATAGAGCGCCTTAAAAATGGCTTTGTTGAAGAGATAGGTAAAGGGACACTTACACATAGACACACACAAATAGGAGAGTATGACTTTTTTTTTCTCCCCAGGAGAGGACACAGTTAGTAAACAGGTTCCTGGACACTATGACTAGCAGTATTTTTTAAAATTCTAGGAGTATTCCTCTGTACAAAGAAAATGTGAATCCTTAAATAACATGTTAATATATTTCTAGATCATCAAATCACCCAATTCTTAACTGCCTAAATAATCTTTGCTTTTATTGTCTCCATGCCAAAAAAACCAACCAAACCAAACCCACAAAGAACTAAACTTTCTTTCATGTTAATTTAATGTCCTTACTTTCAGGATTAGGAAATGGAAGCTGAGTATCATCACAGTCAGGATGAATCCTCACGTGATATTTACTAGGTCCATGTAATGCTAACATGGGAAACAGGAAAATACCGTGAGAGCCCTGTATTATGCATGTGAAATGTAGAAGCTATCTTCCAACAAAATTTAACCCAAAAACAATACAAAAAGCAGCAGACAATTATCAAACCTTTCAACTTGAATGCAAATGTAAGTATAAAAATGTAATATTTGGGGAGGGGGAAGAGGAGATGAACCGAGAATGAAAGAAACTATCTCAATGAAGCTCCATGTAGACCAAATTATTTTGTAATGAGTTATCTATACCAGGGTTCCCCAATCCCCAGTCCGCAGCCTGGACCCAATTTGCAGCCTTTTGGGAAAGGGGCCAAGCAAGTGGCAGGCAAGAGCGTGAGTGTGTGAAGCTCCATTTGTGCAAATGGCAGGAGCATGCACAAAACCATCTCCTCTCCCATCCCCACCACTGCCAGTCCGCAGAGCCAGAAAGCTTAGGGACAGCTCATTTATCCTATGTACAAGCTTGACTCATTTTATATATTAATTAAATCAAAAAAGAATCAAGTGTGCTTTAGAAGTGCTTTTGTATACATATATTCTGAACTTAAATATTGCTATTTTCCCTTACACACTAACACTGCTGAAAGATCAGGCAAGCACAAACACATTTTGAACATTAGATTTACAGTTCACTGAAAATAAAATACAAAATCTAAAAGACCATGATCATTAAAAGTAAAGGTTCCCCTCGCACATATGTGCTAGTCTTTCCTGACTCTAGGGGGCAGTGTTCATCTGTTTCAAAGATGAAGAGCCAGTGCTGTCTGAAGACGTCTCTGTGGTCATGTGGCCAGCATGACTAAACGCCAAAGGCGCATGGAACACTGTTAGCTTCCCACCATTTCTACTTTCCCACCATTTCAACTTGCATTTTTATGTGCTTTCGAACTGCTAGGTTGGCAGAAGCTGGGACAAGTAATGGGAGCTCACCCTGTTACGTGGCACTAGGGATTCAAATCGCTGAACTTCTGACCTTTCGATCGATAAGCTCAGCATCTTAACCAATGAGCCACCGCATCCCTATGGTCATTATTGAAGGCTCTGCGCATGCGCAAGATGGCGGCGTAACAGGGGATCGGAGCCGGCGACGGGCGATTGAAGAGGGGATGGCGGCGCCCAGGTGGCCTGCCGAGCGGTCTGTGCCCCCCGGTCAGGCGTACCATCTCTCGGGCAGCCGTGGGAGGGGTCTGTGGACCTCCTCGAACTCACGGCTGCCGAGAACGAGACCGGGGAGGGCGAGCTGCGGACGGCGGTCATCTTGCCATCTCATCGGGCGCAAGGCGTGGCCGCGGCTTGTATTTGGCTGCTGGAAGGCCGCGGCTTGCTTTTCCTCCACGTTTGGATATCTGGCGTTTCTGGACTATTCCTGACTGTTCCGGCTCTTCCTGGTTTCCTGGTTTTCCCAGGCTTTCTCCCAGGTTTGGCTTGGGGTGAAGGGCTATGAAGGGTCCTCCTTGTGGCCCCACCTGAGTCTTTCTGAGAC